>NW_023046530.1:7500-20000 GCF_011762505.2 Arvicanthis niloticus
CCCCCCCCCCCCCCCCCCCCCCCCCCCCCCCCCCCCACCCCCCCCCCCCCCCCCCCCCCCCCCCCCCCCCCCCCCCCCCCCCCCCCCCCCCCCCCCCCCCCCCCCCCCCCCCCCCCCCCCCCCCCCCCCCCCCCCCCCCCCCCCCCCCCCCCCCCCCCCCCCCCCCCCCCCCCCCCCCCCCCCCCCCCCCCCCCCCCCCCCCCCCCCCCCCCCCCCCCCCCCCCCCCCCCCCCCCCCCCCCCCCCCCCCCCCCCCCCCCCCCCCCCCCCCCCCCCCCCCCCCCCCCCCCCCCCCACCCCCCCCCCCCCCCCCCCCCCCCCCCCCCCCCCCCCCCCCCCCCCCCCCCCCCCCCCCCCCCCCCCCCCCCCCCCCCCCCCCCCCCCCCCCCCCCCCCCCCCCCCCCCCCCCCCCCCCCCCCCCCCCCCCCCCCCCACCCCCCCCCCCCCCCCCCCCCCCCCCCCCCCCCCCCCCCCCCCCCCCCCCCCCCCCCCCCCCCCCCCCCCCCCCCCCCCCCCCCCCCCCCCCCCCCCCCCCCCCCCCCCCCCCCCCCCCCCCCCCCCCCCCCCCCCCCCCCCCCCCCCCCCCCCCCCCCCCCCCCCCCCCCCCCCCCCCCCCCCCCCCCCCCCCCCCCCCCCCCCCCCCCCCCCCCCCCCCCCCCCCCCCCCCCCCCCCCCCCCCCCCCCCCCCCCCCCCCCCCCCCCCCCCCCCCCCCCCCCCCCCCCCCCCCCCCACCCCCCCCCCCCCCCCCCCCCCCCCCCCCCCCCCCCCCCCCCCCCCCCCCCCCCCCCCCCCCCCCCCCCCCCCCCCCCCCCCCCCCCCCCCCCCCCCCCCCCCCCCCCCCCCCCCCCCCCCCCCCCCCCCCCCCCCCCACCCCCCCCCCCCCCCCCCCCCCCCCCCCCCCCCCCCCCCCCCCCCCCCCCCCCCCCCCCCCCCCCCCCCCCCCCCCCCCCCCCCCCCCCCCCCCCCCCCCCCCCCCCCCCCCCCCCCCCCCCCCCCCCCCCCCCCCCCCCCCCCCCCCCCCCCCCCCCCCCCCCCCCCCCCCCCCCCCCCCCCCCCCCCCCCCCCCCCCCCCCCCCCCCCCCCCCCCCCCCCCCCCCCACCCCCCCCCCCCCCCCCCCCCCCCCCCCCCCCCCCCCCCCCCCCCCCCCCCCCCCCCCCCCCCCCCCCCCCCCCCCCCCCCCCCCCCCCCCCCCCCCCCCCCCCCCCCCCCCCCCCCCCCCCCCCCCCCCCCCCCCCCCCCCCCCCCCCCCCCCCCCCCCCCCCCCCACCCCCCCCCCCCCCCCCCCCCCCCCCCCCCCCCCCCCCCCCCCCCCCCCCCCCCCCCCCCCCCCCCCCCCCCCCCCCCCCCCCCCCCCCCCCCCCCCCCCCCCCCCCCCCCCCCCCCCCCCCCCCCCCCCCCCCCCCCCCCCCCCCCCCCCCCCCCCCCCCCCCCCCCCCCCCCCCCCCCCCCCCCCCCCCCCCCCCCCCCCCCCCCCCCCCCCCCCCCCCCCCCCCCCCCCCCCCCCCCACCCCCCCCCCCCCCCCCCCCCCCCCCCCCCCCCCCCCCCCACCCCCCCCCCCCCCCCCCCCCCCCCCCCCCCCCCCCCCCCCCCCCCCACCCCCCCCCCCCCCCCCCCCCCCCCCCCCCCCCCCCCCCCCCCCCCCCCCCCCCCCCCCCCCCCCCCCCCCCCCCCCCCCCCCCCCCCCCCCCCCCCCCCCCCCCCCCCCCCCCCCCCCCCCCCCCCCCCCCCCCCCCCCCCCCCCCCCCCCCCCCCCCCCCCCCCCCCCCCCCCCCCCCCCCCCCCCCCCCACCCCCCCCCCCCCCCCCCCCCCCCCCCCCCCCCCCCCCCCCCCCCCCCCCCCCCCCCCCCCCCCCCCCCCCCCCCCCCCCCCCCCCCCCCCCCCCCCCCCCCCCCCCCCCCCCCCCCCCCCCCCCCCCCCCCCCCCCCCCCCCCCCCCCCCCCCCCCCCCCCCCCCCCCCCCCCCCCCCCCCCCCCCCCCCCCCCCCCCCCCCCCCCCCCCCCCCCCCCCCCCCCCCCCCCCCCCCCCCCCCCCCCCCCACCCCCCCCCCCCCCCCCCCCCCCCCCCCCCCCCCCCCCCCCCCCCCCCCCCCCCCCCCCCCCCCCCCCCCCCCCCCCCCCCCCCCCCCCCCCCCCCCCCCCCCCCCCCCCCCCCCCCCCCCCCCCCCCCCCCCCCCCCCCCCCCCCCCCCCCCCCCCCCCCCCCCCCCCCCCCCCCCCCCCCCCCCCCCCCCCCCCCCCCCCCCCCCCCCCCCCCCCCCCCCCCCCCCCCCCCCCCCCCCCCCCCCCCCCCCCCCCCCCCCCCCCCCCCCCCCCCCCCCCCCCCCCCCCCCCCCCCCCCCCCCCCCCCCCCCCCCCCCCCCCCCCCACCCCCCCCCCCCCCCCCCCCCCCCCCCCCCCCCCCCCCCCCCCCCCCCCCCCCCCCCCCCCCCCCCCCCCCCCCCCCCCCCCCCCCCCCCCCCCCCCCCCCCCCCCCCCCCCCCCCCCCCCCCCCCCCCCCCCCCCCCCCCCCCCCCCCCCCCCCCCCCCCCCCCCCCCCCCCCCCCCCCCCCCCCCCCCCCCCCCCCCCCCCCCCCCCCCCCCCCCCCCCCCCCCCCCCCCCCCCCCCCCCCCCCCCCCCCCCCCCCCCCCCCCCCCCCCCCCCCCCCCCCCCCCCCCCCCCCCCCCCCCCCCCCCCCCCCCCCCCCCCCCCCCCCCCCACCCCCCCCCCCCCCCCCCCCCCCCCCCCCCCCCCCCCCCCCCCCCCCCCCCCCCCCCCCCCCCCCCCCCCCCCCCCCCCCCCCCCCCCCCCCCCCCCCCCCCCCCCCCCCCCCCCCCCCCCCCCCCCCCCCCCCCCCCCCCCCCCCCCCCCCCCCCCCCCCCCCCCCCCCCCCCCCCCCCCCCCCCCCCCCCCCCCCCCCCCCCCCCCCCCCCCCCCCCCCCCCCCCCCCCCCCCCCCCCCCCCCCCCCCCCCCCCCCCCCCCCCCCCCCCCCCCCCCCCCCCCCCCCCCCCCCCCCCCCCCCCCCCCCCCCCCCCCCCCCCCCCCCCCCCCCCCCCCCCCCCCCCCCCCCCCCCCCCCCCCCCCCCCCCCCCCCCCCCCCCCCCCCCCCCCCCCCCCCCCCCCCCCCCCCCCCCCCCCCCCCCCCCCCCCCCCCCCCCCCCCCCCCCCCCCCCCCCCCCCCCCCCCCCCCCCCCCCCCCCCCCCCCCCCCCCCCCCCCCCCCCCCCCCCCCCCCCCCCCCCCCCCCCCCCCCCCCCCCCCCCCCCCCCCCCCCCCCCCCCCCCCCCCCCCCCCCCCCCCCCCCCCCACCCCCCCCCCCCCCCCCCCCCCCCCCCCCCCCCCCCCCCCCCCCCCCCCCCCCCCCCCCCCCCCCCCCCCCCCCCCCCCCCCCCCCCCCCCCCCCCCCCCCCCCCCCCCCCCCCCCCCCCCCCCCCCCCCCCCCCCCCCCCCCCCCCCCCCCCCCCCCCCCCCCCCCCCCCCCCCCCCCCCCCCCCCCCCCCCCCCCCCCCCCCCCCCCCCCCCCCCCCCCCCCCCCCCCCCCCCCCCCCCCCCCCCCCCCCCCCCCCCCCCCCCCCCCCCCCCCCCCCCCCCCCCCCCCCCCCCCCCCCCCCCCCCCCCCCCCCCCCCCCCCCCCCCCCCCCCCCCCCCCCCCCCCCCCCCCCCCCCCCCCCCCCCCCCCCCCCCCCCCCCCCCCCCCCCCCCCCCCCCCCCCCCCCCCCCCCCCCCCCCCCCCCCCCCCCCCCCCCCCCCCCCCCCCCCCCCCCCCCCCCCCCCCCCCCCCCCCCCCCCCCCCCCCCCCCCCCCCCCCCCCCCCCCCCCCCCCCCCCCCCCCCCCCCCCCCCCCCCCCCCCCCCCCCCCCCCCCCCCCCCCCCCCCCCCCCCCCCCCCCCCCCCCCCCCCCCCCCCCCCCCCCCCCCCCCCCCCCCCCCCCCCCCCCCCCCCCCCCCCCCCCCCCCCCCCCCCCCCCCCCCCCCCCCCCCCCCCCCCCCCCCCCCCCCCCCCCCCCCCCCCCCCCCCCCCCCCCCCCCCCCCCCCCCCCCCCCCCCCCCCCCCCCCCCCCCCCCCCCCCCCCCCCCCCCCCCCCCCCCCCCCCCCCCCCCCCCCCCCCCCCCCCCCCCCCCCCCCCCCCCCCCCCCCCCCCCCCCCCCCCCCCCCCCCCCCCCCCCCCCCCCCCCCCCCCCCCCCCCCCCCCCCCCCCCCCCCCCCCCCCCCCCCCCCCCCCCCCCCCCCCCCCCCCCCCCCCCCCCCCCCCCCCCCCCCCCCCCCCCCCCCCCCCCCCCCCCCCCCCCCCCCCCCCCCCCCCCCCCCCCCCCCCCCCCCCCCCCCCCCCCCCCCCCCCCCCCCCCCCCCCCCCCCCCCCACCCCCCCCCCCCCCCCCCCCCCCCCCCCCCCCCCCCCCCCCCCCCCCCCCCCCCCCCCCCCCCCCCCCCCCCCCCCCCCCCCCCCCCCCCCCCCCCCCCCCCCCCCCCCCCCCCCCCCCCCCCCCCCCCCCCCCCCCCCCCCCCCCCCCCCCCCCCCCCCCCCCCCCCCCCCCCCCCCCCCCCCCCCCCCCCCCCCCCCCCCCCCCCCCCCCCCCCCCCCCCCCCCCCCCCCCCCCCCCCCCCCCCCCCCCCCCCCCCCCCCCCCCCCCCCCCCCCCCCCCCCCCCCCCCCCCCCCCCCCCCCCCCCCCCCCCCCCCCCCCCCCCCCCCCCCCCCCCCCCCCCCCCCCCCCCCCCCCCCCCCCCCCCCCCCCCCCCCCCCCCCCCCCCCCCCCCCCCCCCCCCCCCCCCCCCCCCCCCCCCCCCCCCCCCCCCCCCCCCCCCCCCCCCCCCCCCCCCCCCCCCCCCCCCCCCCCCCCCCCCCCCCCCCCCCCCCCCCCCCCCCCCCCCCCCCCCCCCCCCCCCCCCCCCCCCCCCCCCCCCCCCCCCCCCCCCCCCCCCCCCCCCCCCCCCCCCCCCCCCCCCCCCCCCCCCCCCCCCCCCCCCCCCCCCCCCCCCCCCCCCCCCCCCCCCCCCCCCCCCCCCCCCCCCCCCCCCCCCCCCCCCCCCCCCCCCCCCCCCCCCCCCCCCCCCCCCCCCCCCCCCCCCCCCCCCCCCCCCCCCCCCCCCCCCCCCCCCCCCCCCCCCCCCCCCCCCCCCCCCCCCCCCCCCCCCCCCCCCCCCCCCCCCCCCCCCCCCCCCCCCCCCCCCCCCCCCCCCCCCCCCCCCCCCCCCCCCCCCCCCCCCCCCCCCCCCCCCCCCCCCCCCCCCCCCCCCCCCCCCCCCCCCCCCCCCCCCCCCCCCCCCCCCCCCCCCCCCCCCCCCCCCCCCCCCCCCCCCCCCCCCCCCCCCCCCCCCCCCCCCCCCCCCCCCCCCCCCCCCCCCCCCCCCCCCCCCCCCCCCCCCCCCCCCCCCCCCCCCCCCCCCCCCCCCCCCCCCCCCCCCCCCCCCCCCCCCCCCCCCCCCCCCCCCCCCCCCCCCCCCCCCCCCCCCCCCCCCCCCCCCCCCCCCCCCCCCCCCCCCCCCCCCCCCCCCCCCCCCCCCCCCCCCCCCCCCCCCCCCCCCCCCCCCCCCCCCCCCCCCCCCCCCCCCCCCCCCCCCCCCCCCCCCCCCCCCCCCCCCCCCCCCCCCCCCCCCCCCCCCCCCCCCCCCCCCCCCCCCCCCCCCCCCCCCCCCCCCCCCCCCCCCCCCCCCCCCCCCCCCCCCCCCCCCCCCCCCCCCCCCCCCCCCCCCCCCCCCCCCCCCCCCCCCCCCCCCCCCCCCCCCCCCCCCCCCCCCCCCCCCCCCCCCCCCCCCCCCCCCCCCCCCCCCCCCCCCCCCCCCCCCCCCCCCCCCCCCCCCCCCCCCCCCCCCCCCCCCCCCCCCCCCCCCCCCCCCCCCCCCCCCCCCCCCCCCCCCCCCCCCCCCCCCCCCCCCCCCCCCCCCCCCCCCCCCCCCCCCCCCCCCCCCCCCCCCCCCCCCCCCCCCCCCCCCCCCCCCCCCCCCCCCCCCCCCCCCCCCCCCCCCCCCCCCCCCCCCCCCCCCCCCCCCCCCCCCCCCCCCCCCCCCCCCCCCCCCCCCCCCCCCCCCCCCCCCCCCCCCCCCCCCCCCCCCCCCCCCCCCCCCCCCCCCCCCCCCCCCCCCCCCCCCCCCCCCCCCCCCCCCCCCCCCCCCCCCCCCCCCCCCCCCCCCCCCCCCCCCCCCCCCCCCCCCCCCCCCCCCCCCCCCCCCCCCCCCCCCCCCCCCCCCCCCCCCCCCCCCCCCCCCCCCCCCCCCCCCCCCCCCCCCCCCCCCCCCCCCCCCCCCCCCCCCCCCCCCCCCCCCCCCCCCCCCCCCCCCCCCCCCCCCCCCCCCCCCCCCCCCCCCCCCCCCCCCCCCCCCCCCCCCCCCCCCCCCCCCCCCCCCCCCCCCCCCCCCCCCCCCCCCCCCCCCCCCCCCCCCCCCCCCCCCCCCCCCCCCCCCCCCCCCCCCCCCCCCCCCCCCCCCCCCCCCCCCCCCCCCCCCCCCCCCCCCCCCCCCCCCCCCCCCCCCCCCCCCCCCCCCCCCCCCCCCCCCCCCCCCCCCCCCCCCCCCCCCCCCCCCCCCCCCCCCCCCCCCCCCCCCCCCCCCCCCCCCCCCCCCCCCCCCCCCCCCCCCCCCCCCCCCCCCCCCCCCCCCCCCCCCCCCCCCCCCCCCCCCCCCCCCCCCCCCCCCCCCCCCCCCCCCCCCCCCCCCCCCCCCCCCCCCCCCCCCCCCCCCCCCCCCCCCCCCCCCCCCCCCCCCCCCCCCCCCCCCCCCCCCCCCCCCCCCCCCCCCCCCCCCCCCCCCCCCCCCCCCCCCCCCCCCCCCCCCCCCCCCCCCCCCCCCCCCCCCCCCCCCCCCCCCCCCCCCCCCCCCCCCCCCCCCCCCCCCCCCCCCCCCCCCCCCCCCCCCCCCCCCCCCCCCCCCCCCCCCCCCCCCCCCCCCCCCCCCCCCCCCCCCCCCCCCCCCCCCCCCCCCCCCCCCCCCCCCCCCCCCCCCCCCCCCCCCCCCCCCCCCCCCCCCCCCCCCCCCCCCCCCCCCCCCCCCCCCCCCCCCCCCCCCCCCCCCCCCCCCCCCCCCCCCCCCCCCCCCCCCCCCCCCCCCCCCCCCCCCCCCCCCCCCCCCCCCCCCCCCCCCCCCCCCCCCCCCCCCCCCCCCCCCCCCCCCCCCCCCCCCCCCCCCCCCCCCCCCCCCCCCCCCCCCCCCCCCCCCCCCCCCCCCCCCCCCCCCCCCCCCCCCCCCCCCCCCCCCCCCCCCCCCCCCCCCCCCCCCCCCCCCCCCCCCCCCCCCCCCCCCCCCCCCCCCCCCCCCCCCCCCCCCCCCCCCCCCCCCCCCCCCCCCCCCCCCCCCCCCCCCCCCCCCCCCCCCCCCCCCCCCCCCCCCCCCCCCCCCCCCCCCCCCCCCCCCCCCCCCCCCCCCCCCCCCCCCCCCCCCCCCCCCCCCCCCCCCCCCCCCCCCCCCCCCCCCCCCCCCCCCCCCCCCCCCCCCCCCCCCCCCCCCCCCCCCCCCCCCCCCCCCCCCCCCCCCCCCCCCCCCCCCCCCCCCCCCCCCCCCCCCCCCCCCCCCCCCCCCCCCCCCCCCCCCCCCCCCCCCCCCCCCCCCCCCCCCCCCCCCCCCCCCCCCCCCCCCCCCCCCCCCCCCCCCCCCCCCCCCCCCCCCCCCCCCCCCCCCCCCCCCCCCCCCCCCCCCCCCCCCCCCCCCCCCCCCCCCCCCCCCCCCCCCCCCCCCCCCCCCCCCCCCCCCCCCCCCCCCCCCCCCCCCCCCCCCCCCCCCCCCCCCCCCCCCCCCCCCCCCCCCCCCCCCCCCCCCCCCCCCCCCCCCCCCCCCCCCCCCCCCCCCCCCCCCCCCCCCCCCCCCCCCCCCCCCCCCCCCCCCCCCCCCCCCCCCCCCCCCCCCCCCCCCCCCCCCCCCCCCCCCCCCCCCCCCCCCCCCCCCCCCCCCCCCCCCCCCCCCCCCCCCCCCCCCCCCCCCCCCCCCCCCCCCCCCCCCCCCCCCCCCCCCCCCCCCCCCCCCCCCCCCCCCCCCCCCCCCCCCCCCCCCCCCCCCCCCCCCCCCCCCCCCCCCCCCCCCCCCCCCCCCCCCCCCCCCCCCCCCCCCCCCCCCCCCCCCCCCCCCCCCCCCCCCCCCCCCCCCCCCCCCCCCCCCCCCCCCCCC
Organism: Arvicanthis niloticus; assembly: GCF_011762505.2. Taxonomy (NCBI): domain Eukaryota; kingdom Metazoa; phylum Chordata; class Mammalia; order Rodentia; family Muridae; genus Arvicanthis; species Arvicanthis niloticus. Next base: position 15,570 of record NW_023046530.1, read on the forward strand.
CCCCCCCCCCCCCCCCCCCCCCCCCCCCCCCCCCCCCCCCCCCCCCCCCCCCCCCCCCCCCCCCCCCCCCCCCCCCCCCCCCCCCCCCCCCCCCCCCCCCCCCCCCCCCCCCCCCCCCCCCCCCCCCCCCCCCCCCCCCCCCCCCCCCCCCCCCCCCCCCCCCCCCCCCCCCCCCCCCCCCCCCCCCCCCCCCCCCCCCCCCCCCCCCCCCCCCCCCCCCCCCCCCCCCCCCCCCCCCCCCCCCCCCCCCCCCCCCCCCCCCCCCCCCCCCCCCCCCCCCCCCCCCCCCCCCCCCCCCCCCCCCCCCCCCCCCCCCCCCCCCCCCCCCCCCCCCCCCCCCCCCCCCCCCCCCCCCCCCCCCCCCCCCCCCCCCCCCCCCCCCCCCCCCCCCCCCCCCCCCCCCCCCCCCCCCCCCCCCCCCCCCCCCCCCCCCCCCCCCCCCCCCCCCCCCCCCCCCCCCCCCCCCCCCCCCCCCCCCCCCCCCCCCCCCCCCCCCCCCCCCCCCCCCCCCCCCCCCCCCCCCCCCCCCCCCCCCCCCCCCCCCCCCCCCCCCCCCCCCCCCCCCCCCCCCCCCCCCCCCCCCCCCCCCCCCCCCCCCCCCCCCCCCCCCCCCCCCCCCCCCCCCCCCCCCCCCCCCCCCCCCCCCCCCCCCCCCCCCCCCCCCCCCCCCCCCCCCCCCCCCCCCCCCCCCCCCCCCCCCCCCCCCCCCCCCCCCCCCCCCCCCCCCCCCCCCCCCCCCCCCCCCCCCCCCCCCCCCCCCCCCCCCCCCCCCCCCCCCCCCCCCCCCCCCCCCCCCCCCCCCCCCCCCCCCCCCCCCCCCCCCCCCCCCCCCCCCCCCCCCCCCCCCCCCCCCCCCCCCCCCCCCCCCCCCCCCCCCCCCCCCCCCCCCCCCCCCCCCCCCCCCCCCCCCCCCCCCCCCCCCCCCCCCCCCCCCCCCCCCCCCCCCCCCCCCCCCCCCCCCCCCCCCCCCCCCCCCCCCCCCCCCCCCCCCCCCCCCCCCCCCCCCCCCCCCCCCCCCCCCCCCCCCCCCCCCCCCCCCCCCCCCCCCCCCCCCCCCCCCCCCCCCCCCCCCCCCCCCCCCCCCCCCCCCCCCCCCCCCCACCCCCCCCCCCCCCCCCCCCCCCCCCCCCCCCCCCCCCCCCCCCCCCCCCCCCCCCCCCCCCCCCCCCCCCCCCCCCCCCCCCCCCCCCCCCCCCCCCCCCCCCCCCCCCCCCCCCCCCCCCCCCCCCCCCCCCCCCCCCCCCCCCCCCCCCCCCCCCCCCCCCCCCCCCCCCCCCCCCCCCCCCCCCCCCCCCCCCCCCCCCCCCCCCCCCCCCCCCCCCCCCCCCCCCCCCCCCCCCCCCCCCCCCCCCCCCCCCCCCCCCCCCCCACCCCCCCCCCCCCCCCCCCCCCCCCCCCCCCCCCCCCCCCCCCCCCCCCCCCCCCCCCCCCCCCCCCCCCCCCCCCCCCCCCCCCCCCCCCCCCCCCCCCCCCCCCCCCCCCCCCCCCCCCCCCCCCCCCCCCCCCCCCCCCCCCCCCCCCCCCCCCCCCCCCCCCCCCCCCCCCCCCCCCCCCCCCCCCCCCCCCCCCCCCCCCCCCCCCCCCCCCCCCCCCCCCCCCCCCCCCCCCCCCCCCCCCCCCCCCCCCCCCCCCCCCCCCCCCCCCCCCCCCCCCCCCCCCCCCCCCCCCCCCCCCCCCCCCCCCCCCCCCCCCCCCCCCCCCCCCCCCCCCCCCCCCCCCCCCCCCCCCCCCCCCCCCCCCCCCCCCCCCCCCCCCCCCCCCCCCCCCCCCCCCCCCCCCCCCCCCCCCCCCCCCCCCCCCCCCCCCCCCCCCCCCCCCCCCCCCCCCCCCCCCCCCCCCCCCCCCCCCCCCCCCCCCCCCCCCCCCCCCCCCCCCCCCCCCCCCCCCCCCCCCCCCCCCCCCCCCCCCCCCCCCCCCCCCCCCCCCCCCCCCCCCCCCCCCCCCCCCCCCCCCCCCCCCCCCCCCCCCCCCCCCCCCCCCCCCCCCCCCCCCCCCCCCCCCCCCCCCCCCCCCCCCCCCCCCCCCCCCCCCCCCCCCCCCCCCCCCCCCCCCCCCCCCCCCCCCCCCCCCCCCCCCCCCCCCCCCCCCCCCCCCCCCCCCCCCCCCCCCCCCCCCCCCCCCCCCCCCCCCCCCCCCCCCCCCCCCCCCCCCCCCCCCCCCCCCCCCCCCCCCCCCCCCCCCCCCCCCCCCCCCCCCCCCCCCCCCCCCCCCCCCCCCCCCCCCCCCCCCCCCCCCCCCCCCCCCCCCCCCCCCCCCCCCCCCCCCCCCCCCCCCCCCCCCCCCCCCCCCCCCCCCCCCCCCCCCCCCCCCCCCCCCCCCCCCCCCCCCCCCCCCCCCCCCCCCCCCCCCCCCCCCCCCCCCCCCCCCCCCCCCCCCCCCCCCCCCCCCCCCCCCCCCCCCCCCCCCCCCCCCCCCCCCCCCCCCCCCCCCCCCCCCCCCCCCCACCCCCCCCCCCCCCCCCCCCCCCCCCCCCCCCCCCCCCCCCCCCCCCCCCCCCCCCCCCCCCCCCCCCCCCCCCCCCCCCCCCCCCCCACCCCCCCCCCCCCCCCCCCCCCCACCCCCCCCCCCCCCCCCCCCCCCCCCCCCCCCCCCCCCCCCCCCCCCCCCCCCCCCCCCCCCCCCCCCCCCCCCCCCCCCCCCCCCCCCCCCCCCCCCCCCCCCCCCCCCCCCCCCCCCCCCCCCCCCCCCCCCCCCCCCCCCCCCCCCCCCCCCCCCCCCCCCCCCCCCCCCCACCCCCCCCCCCCCCCCCCCCCCCCCCCCCCCCCCCCCCCCCCCCCCCCCCCCCCCCCCCCCCCCCCCCCCCCCCCCCCCCCCCCCCCCCCCCCCCCCCCCCCCCCCCCCCCCCCCCCCCCCCCCCCCCCCCCCCCCCCCCCCCCCCCCCCCCCCCCCCCCCCCCCCCCCCCCCCCCCCCCCCCCCCCCCCCCCCCCCCCCCCCCCCCCCCCCCCCCCCCCCCCCCCCCCCCCCCCCCCCCCCCCCCCCCCCCCCACCCCCCCCCCCCCCCCCCCCCCCCCCCCCCCCCCCCCCCCCCCCCCCCCCCCCCCCCCCCCCCCCCCCCCCCCCCCCCCCCCCCCACCCCCCCCCCCCCCCCCCCCCCCCCCCCCCCCCCCCCCCCCCCCCCCCCCCCCCCCCCCCCCCCCCCCCCCCCCCCCCCCCCCCCCCCCCCCCCCCCCCCCCCCCCCCCCCCCCCCCCCCCCCCCCCCCCCCCCCACCCCCCCCCCCCCCCCCCCCCCCCCCCCCCCCCCCCCCCCCCCCCCCCCCCCCCCCCCCCCCCCCCCCCCCCCCCCCCCCCCCCCCCCCCCCCCCCCCCCCCCCCCCCCCCCCCCCCCCCCCCCCCCCCCCCCCCCCCCCCCCCCCCCCCCCCCCCCCCCCCCCCCCCCCCCCCCCCCCCCCCCCCCCCCCCCCCCCCCCCCCCCACCCCCCCCCCCCCCCCCCCCCCCCCCCCCCCCCCCCCCCCCCCCCCCCCCCCCCCCCCCCCCCCCCCACCCCCCCCCCCCCCCCCCCCCCCCCCCCCCCCCCCCCCACCCCCCCCCCCCCCCCCCCCCCCCCCCCCCCCCCCCCCCCCCCCCCCCCCCCCCCCCCCCCCCCCCCCCCCCCCCCCCCCCCCCCCCCCCCCCCCCCCCCCCCCCCCCCCCCCCCCCCCCCCCCCCCCCCCCCCCCCCCCCCCCCCCCCCCCCCCCCCCCCCCCCCCCCCCCCCCCCCCCCCCCCCCCCCCCCCCCCCCCCCCCCACCCCCCCCCCCCCCCCCCCCCCCCCCCCCCCCCCCCCCCCCCCCCCCCCCCCCCCCCCCCCCCCCCCCCCCCCCCCCCCCCCCCCCCCCCCCCCCCCCCCCCCCCCCCCCCCCCCCCCCCCCCCCCCCACCCCCCCCCCCCCCCCCCCCCCCCCCCCCCCCCCCCCCCCCCCCCCCCCCCCCCCCCCCCCCCCCCCCCCCCCCCCCCCCCCCCCCCCCCCCCCCCCCCCCCCCCCCCCCCCCCCCCCCCCCCCCCCCCCCCCCCCCCCCCCCCCCCCCCCCCCCACCCCCCCCCCCCCCCCCCCCCCCCCCCCCCCCCCCCCCCCCCCCCCCCCCCCCCCCCCCCCCCCCCCCCCCCCCCCCCCCCCCCCCCCCCCCCCCCCCCCCCACCCCCCCCCCCCCCCCCCCCCCCCCCCCCCCCCCCCCCCCCCCCCCCCCCCCCCCCCCCCCCCCCCCCCCCCCCCCCCCCCCCACCCCCCCCCCCCCCCCCCCCCCCCCCCCCCCCCCCCCCCCCCCCCCCCCCCACCCCCCCCCCCCCCCCCCCCCCCCCCCCCCCCCCCCCCCCCCCCCCCCCCCCCCCCCCCCCCCCCCCCCCCCCCCCCCCCCCCCCCCCCCCCCCCCCCCCCCCCCCCCCCCCCCCCCACCCCCCCCCCCCCCCCCCCCCCCCCCCCCCCCCCCCCCCCCCCCCCCCCCCCCCCCCCCCC
>NW_023046530.1:25000-50768 GCF_011762505.2 Arvicanthis niloticus
AGACAAGTTCTCACAATCAATGGTCATGAAGAGAGGCCTACAACTGGACAGTGTGAAGACAGTGAAAGATACTGGAGCACTCAGCCCTAAGTGAAGGCAGAAAGGTTGTAAGGAAAGAGGAGGGTAAGGACCCCCAAAGGAACAGCATCCTTCAACACACCAGGGCTGATGCACAGACAAACTCACAGGGCTGCTGACAACATGCACAAGGCTCACGTTGTTTCAAGCTGGTCAAAATCCCAGCATGGAGTAGAAGTGGGTACAAAGTCCTACTCCTAACCAAGAAGCTATTTGCAATTGATACGTGCTGGGGAAGGGAAAATCTGTCCTCCCAGTTGAGTGACAGTGGGCATATCAACCACACCTTAGGGCAGGCTCAGGAGTAGCTGGACAGCACACAACAGACTCCATGGGTTTCTGTGTGTGCTTTTTTTGTTTTTGATAATGTTTAAGTGTTTTCGTTTTTATTTTGGAGGTTTGTTTCCTTATACAAAGAAAGTACATGACACTGGAGAGTATACAGGTGGGGAGGAGCTGGAAAGAATTGGCAGAGGAAAATAAAATGATCAAAATATAGTGTACTAGAAAGCAAATACAAAAAGCAGACCATCTGAACACTGACAGGAATAAGCGTGGATGTTTTAGTATGTATGTATATCATGGCTAAAGAAGAATGTACTTCATAATAACAAAGCCTCAACTCATTAAGAGGACATAGCAACTCTCAATCAAATAGAGTGGTATAGTTTGTAAACACAAGAATAAAATCATAGAAAGGAAGGTGAAGAGGGACACTCATGAACGTACCAAGAAATGACAACTGCTCAAGTAAATGTGGCAGCAGAGAGAAAAGGAGGTGGCTAACCTACAACTCAAAGTCAAACCATAAAAATCAGACAGGGGCCAGGAAGGAACTGGGTGTGACAGGGCCACCAGCTCCAGCAGGTCAGTGGTGCAGAGTTCTGGCAAGCACACGGCAAGCTTTACTGATTATATCATTTGACAGGGCATCAAGAGTCAAAGCCGACAAGGTGTCAGGCACTGCAGCAGGCCCTGGATCATAGCACTGCAACGTCACTGACAAGCATGGGTCAACACAATGCTCTTACACACAGGGCATGCTAAGCACATGATCACACAGTAATATGATTCTTTTTCTGAATCGAACCTTGGTCATATGGAAACAAGATGAAACTGAAGTTCCTGATACTCAAATTTAGCAGAATCTGAATACTTTCAAATTGTCTTCATTTTTCAGAATGTTCATTTTCTTTTATAGAGCTGGTTTGCAAGTCTTATTTCCTCCTGGCCTTTTCTCATTAAGATAGTGCCTTTACATTCTACAGTATCTATCGTATAATCTCTTTTTCATTGAGACAGGTTCTCATATGTCCCAGGCTGGCCTTGACCCAGGTATGTGGCTTCAGACGATGCTCCTGCATCAGTCTCTGAAGTGCTAAAATTACAGGTGCCCAGATGCATGTGCTTTTAAATGCCTTAAGATTTCATCAAAATAAACTCTGATCATCTTTTAAATGTGCCCAAGACAGTATGACCTGGAGAGGTCCTGCTCACAATGGGAGATGGCATGAACTAGAAAGGCCCTGCTCACATAGAAGACTGTAGGAATTGGAGAGGCCGAACCCACAAGTAAGACTGTATAAACTAGAGAGGCCCTGCTCACACTGGGAGATGGTATGAACTGGAGAGGTCCTGTTCACGTTGGGAGACTATGACTTAGAGAGACCCTGCTCACACTGGGAGGAGACTGTACCTGAGGAGCTGCTGGGTTGAAGGCCACTTCAGTAATTGTATCTGTGTGTCCTCCAAGACGGTGCAGAAAGCTGCTTGAGCCCATTTCATACACGTAAGCCTAGGAGACAAGACAAGCAGATATTCTGGGATGACAGGGCTGCTGACCAGTTCCAAACCATGTCTCAGTTATGCTCTGAGGCTTACCCAGAACACAATGACAGCTAACAAGACTGACATGATGCCAGCCAATTCACAGGACTTAGTCACAAAGCCCCTCTTACCTCTAAATGAAGGTATACCCTCTATTTCCTGTCATAAGGCCCTGCCATCTTAGTGCCTGCTGTAAGTTTCTGCTGGGCATGGATAGATTTCACATGATGTGGGGTAGGAGGTGATGTCACTGGCTTCATGTGTTGCTACAGGATCCGTGGTTCTTACACATCAAACCCTCTGACATTTAGTCCCAGGCTGAGTCCTGCCCACCATTCATGGTCCTGTGAACTAAATGTACACACTCTTCACTTCCTGTCATAAGCCTCTGTGACTCCCTCTGAATAGTGTGAAGCAAGTATTCTTATTTGATGACTGATACTTAAAAAGGTGCACAGCCTTTGCATGCCAACCCTACTTTAAATTTCCACATTACAGGAGAAGATGCCACATTGTCCCTGTCTTTAGCCTGAGAGAACTGGGTATCTTTGAGTTAGAATATAAGTACTTTATGGTTTTCTGCCATTGACTGGGAAGTATCTCTACCAGAATCAGCTGCACTTCCCATGTGAGGCAGTTACTTCTCTGTTGATGTGATAAATATCATAACCAAAGCAACTTAAAGAAAAAAGTTTATTTTAGCTTAGGGTTACAGGCTCCATGGTAGAGAAGGACAGTAGCAGGTGACACAAACTAGAACTGGCTGGTTACATGTTCACCCACACCAGGAAGTAGGGAGAGTAGCAGGTGACACAAACAAGAACTGGCTGGTTACATGTTCACCACCCACAACAGGAAGTAGGGAGAGAATATGAAGTGGAGTGAGGCTATAAAATTTCCCAGCTTGCCCCAGTTGTATACCAGCAAGGCAGCATTTGCTAAGGTTTTATAACCTTCCCAGTGTCATCAAGTAAGACCCAGACGCTCAAACACATAAGTCCATGGAGAGATTTTTCATTCAAACTAACATACCATGTGTATGATATGTATCTAGAGTTCATGCTGAACACTTCATTTGAAGGACAAACTCTAGCAGTCTATCCTATTAGGATGTCATGGGTGTGCAGAAGGCATTCTCTAAAAGTCTGCTGCTAATAAAAGAAACAGCCATGTAACAAGAATCCCCTTGGAATTGACTCCTCTTCCCGTGGGGAAAAAGGCTCTTCCAGTAAAACTTCCTAGTGGCTCTATCAGTGGCTAAACGGTGGTTCTGAAGTAAAGTCTACAAATGGAGTTCTGCTACACTTTAAAGTAAAGTAGAGAAATGAAATGTCTGCTTTTCTTGTTTGGGAAGTACACTTTTCCTCATCTCTGTATATCTTAGGCAGATGCTGCTTCAGGTCTGACACAGCCAGGCTAAGCTAGCATCATTTGGGTCAGGTCCCCACCTCCAGCCTGCTGGTGGATGCTTGGCTTGTATTTTCACAGGTGTGACAGTGCTGCCATGAACACAGAGATACAATTATCTTTTTGAGCTGCCGATTCCAATTCTTTGAATAAATATCCAGGAGTGAGATTGGTGAATGAGAGGGTAGCTGTGGAGGGAGGACTGTGCTTTGTTTTTGTTTTGTGAGGGCACACTATACTGTCTGCATACTTTACATCTCTGGCAACAATGTGTGGGGTTCCAATGTTCACATCCTCACCCACATTTGCCATCCCCCATCGTTAAGAAGAATTTTATTTTCAGCTGTGGATGTGCACACATCTGTTGAGAGGCACACCCATGTGAGTGAAAATGCTCATGGAAGCCAAATACCCTAGGACTGAAGTCACAGGCAGGCGTGCGCCACCCAACATAGCTGTTAGAAACCAAGAAGAGTCCACACTCTAAACACTGAGCTGCTTCTCCAGTCCTGTCTACCCCTTGCCCTTCTGGTTGTTAAGGCCTGAGCCACCTCTCCAGACCCAACCCTTGTCTTTTTGATGAATGTCAAGTATCTCCTGGTGGTTCAGTTTGCTTTTCCTTTGCATTGATGTCATAGCCCTTTTGCATATACCCGAACCCTACAGAGAAGTCTCTATTCAGGCCACTACAGCCTCTCCATCTGTCTTTGACATTTGCCTAAATCCCTTCCTTCATTTAAGACTTCAAAGAATTCTCTAATTCTTCCATTCATCCCTACTTGCCCAGAAATCTCTGAAAAACAGCTTTCCTTCATCAAGTAGAATACGTGGCTAACTAGACATACAGTCCACATGAAGACCAGACAAATGTCATTCCTTCTCTTAAAAAGTAACTCTTGGCATGAGAACTGTGCTGTCATGGTTCTGCAGGAGATCAACCTGGGAAGTAAGCCTTGACACAGGGATTGTGCATCATCATTCTGCAGACCAATCAATGTGCAAACCATCATTCTGGTTTGGTGTGCTGGTTCTACTTTGTCTTTGGCTATTAGTTTTGTGGTTCTAGCTATTTTTTAAAGTGATGTCTTAAAAATCAACTGTAGTTATTTCTTTGAAATCTACCTACTCCTCCCCTGGCCAGTATCCTTGGATGCTTTCTCAATGGCTTATATGACCAGCCTACCTTCCTGCTTGCCTACTAGGACTTCCCTAAGTGACCAGGGTAGCCTGTTGCTTCTCTTCTGCAGCCTCACTGCATGGCTTCTGCCATGGCCTTGTTCTTTCTATGACCTCACTACATGTCCACAACACCCTCATACTTTTTTCTATCATTTGGCTCAGGTATCCCTGATGCAGAGCTGATTCAGAGTTATCTGGTGTCTGTGAGTTGGGATAGCATCCAGAGACCAGAGTAGGATGCTGAATGAGACAGTTGGAGTGGGGTTGCTTTTAAGTACTCTTCATGTGGGATATGGGAAATCCATTTGCTCTTTTATTTGGAAACAATCCACTGATTTACTCTTAGAGGCTCTCTAGTGTCACCATAATGGGTGGGACAAGCTCTCCCACCTAAATGCTTTTCACAAGTTAGCTAACTGATCAGTCAAACCAAATGACTGTTGGTTTGTCAGAGTACAGAATCTTTCTAGCTAAGACCAAGTTTCTTCAAGTCTACTGTGGAGGAAAATGAATTTTTTTCAAACTATTTTTTCTTTTATTTTTTCTTTTCTTTCTTGTTCATAAAGGTCATTACTTCTGGATTTTCTAAATTTACAATCTTTCTGCTACAGATAGATGGCTTCACTGTGCCTTTCCATAAGGGCATCCATGTCTAAAGGAGCAGGCAAGTGTCTCTGATACTCTGCTAAGTAGTGACAGACTTTAGTGTTCTCATCCATGGACTGTCTCTATGTTTTCTATGGAACATGTTAGCTTCAAGCTAAGATAAGCATTTTGTCATTTTAAGAGAGTATTAATAGATTTGCTCCTACTGGGTGATTTATGAATAAATCTAGGCTTCAACTAAAATGATTTTTCTGCCTATATATTTACTATTTTTCTGCCTATATATTTTTACTATTTAGAGATGCTTAAATAATTCTATTTTTACTGTCAGTTATTAATACAGTAAGTTTTTACTAGTAGATTTCTTGGTATTTGATCTTTTTGCATTTCTTGACATAAACCCATCTTGGTATGATGCGCTGCTATCAACATGTTGTTGGGTTCTGTTGGTTCCTGTTTCATTTCAAACTTTTTTATTGATATTCATAAGTTAAATGCAACTTTCCTCTGAAAAATTATGAAGTTTTTAAAATCAATTATATTCACTGAAAAAGAATAATCATTCTTTAGATATTTATGATTTGAATGGGTATTGTTGAATCTTGCTGATCTTTAAGAGTAGAGTAAAAATTCCCTGAGCCTGACACTTTCCTACAAAGGAACTCTTGAAATATTTCTCTATTTTCAGTCTATAAAACTAGTCCTTTCCATTTAACTTTTCTTTGAGGGGAATTTTGGAAGGTATATAAAGGGGACTCCTTTCTATGGAAAACTATGCTGGATATGAGTCGCTTGTTTAAGGGGAGGTTCTTTACAACAGGACCTACAGGAGTGGATTAATATCACCATCAGAGGGTGAGCTAAGTCCCTCTAGACTCTGGACACTTCTGATTTGTATGCTCTGAGGACAAAGCGGCTGGGAGGCTGAGGCAGGAGGATCAACCTGAGCTATACAGCTAGGTCCTATTGTAAACAACTTCAAGGACACCTCAGCATACTCCAAAAAAAAAGGTGCTGTGAATTCTTTTCCTTAGATTTTATGCTTCTTGAGGGAACTGAATTATACTTGTGATTTTTAATACATCATAAACAGATGTGATGTTTGAATTGTATAGTAAAGACAATTTATAAGCAAAAGGATGCTTATACTTGTTTTCCATGTATATATTACTGAATATCTGTTATATACCAGGTGGAAGGAATATAGAGTTACTTTTTCCTATTTGGTCAATGCCCATGTCCTTACTGAAAAAAAGAAATGTCCATTCTTCTCACTTAAGCCTCTAGTGACTCTTTTGTTAATCTTCAGGCACAGTTTTTGCAAATGTTCTTTCATCTAGAGCATAGAGGTACCCACAATAAGACACTACAAATCCACTGATTTGAAGGTTGACTCTCAACCTTCCTAATGCTGTGACCCTTTAATATGGTTCCTCAAATTGTGGTTGACTCCTTAACTACAAATTATATTTTTACTACTTCATAACTGTAATTTTGCTACTGTTAAGAATTGTAACATACATATCTGATATGTAAAATATCTGATATTTGATCCCCAAGGGAGTTTCCACCTACAGGTTGGGAATTGTTGCTCTAAATGCTGTCTGAAAAATCAGAAGAATGACCATCACTTTCATTCCAATGTGATAAATGAATAACCAAAGCACTGTATCGCTTCCTTTTTGTGACAGTGGAACAGTATGGTGCTTAAATGCCAAACACACATTTCTGTAAAAAGCCAAAGCGCTATGATATAAAACAGCACATACAAAGCCAACCAGTGACCTTCTCAGAAAACACTTTTCTCTGCTTATGTTACTTGAATGCAAAGTGTCAGTCACAAAGAGCTTGTAAGAAATGATGGTAGACTCACACAGAAGTATAGTCAGTGATACATAAGTCTTCAAAGCTTCATAGTAAAGTCTGCCATTGTTTTTGAAAATAGTTTGGCAGTATTCCAGAGAAACCAATGAATGATGGCTAAAGTGCCCAATATATATGTCTGGTCTTTTCTAAGCTGTCTGGTTTTTTTCCTCTACAATTGTTCAGTGACCACTGATCTTAATTTACATCTCCTTGAGAAGAAATCAACTGAGTATTCACACATCTTACCTACCATCTTGACGTCCTGCCCAGCTTGTTGACAGTGGTGTCTTTCTTCTCCCATGGAAGCCTGAGCTCATTTGGAGACTATGTTGAGGGGCTGCGTTAGAACAAGGAGTGCTGGGCACTTCACTATCCTGCACCAGTACCTCATAAGCATCCCTCAGCTCAGACCCAGATTCTTGTTTGGGTACTACCATTTTTGTGCCTCATGTAACTCTCAATATGGAATTTTATGAGGACACTTTATAGGAGACAAGTGACCATCAAGTGGCCTTTCTGAGCAATTTGAGGCACACAGTGGAGGAGATGGGAGGGACAGCATAGTTTCCAGCCAAGGAGCATCAAGGTCATGAGGGAGCTGGCCTCCTCTGTGGGCTTAGCCTCCAGCTATGTGGAAGTGTGTTCCACACCCCTGGGACACTCTAAGATCTCTGTGTTGCACATCTGCAGGGGATGAGGATCTGGCATAGAGGAAAGGTGGAGACGAAGAGAGACAACTCCACTGAGAATAACGTGCAGTTCTCTACGAACCCGATAGAGACAGGGAACACCTTGTTACACATGAGCTGCACTGATGTGTAACACTTGATGTCATCACCTTGTCACTCCTACACCACACGTTACAGTCATTCATGGAGCACATGCCCATGTCTGAGATGACTAATACATGAAGAAATGAGTGACGGATGTGAGAGTGTATTGAGACTCAGTAAAAATGAGCCATTTGCAGTTACAGTTTACTATTATGGACTTCTGATTCTGGGTAACTATTTTAAAATACTGTCAGGCTTGAAATAGATTTTTATCCCAGTACTCAATGGGACTCAAGGTCTATTTGATAACACCACCTAGAAATCCTACACTCAGAGCAAGCATACATACATACATACATGTCTGTCCTCCGCACCACAAGCCATGAGCCTTCCACAAGGACTAAAAGCAACTCCACAAGGGTAAGAGCGGTTTGGATGCCCTTCAAAACAGCGCACACACCTGCAAGGATACAAAGAAACAGCTAAGCAGAAACTAGTTGCTACATCGTAAGACAAATTAAAACATACCAACACATTTTTCTTTACAAAATGAACAAGCTAATATCTTAAAAAAAAAAAAAAAAAAAAAAAAAAAAACATTCTTTGATGTCTGTACCTGTGGTGAGAATCAAACCCCAGCTTTTTTACATACTAGACAAACACTCTACCCCTGAACTACATCCTTGAAAAAATTTCATATTGAGAATTACCAAATGGTATATAATCAAGGCAATCTTTAAAATAATTTAAACTCTTTTTTCAAAAATAATAAACTCCCACAGATGGCAAAACTAAGAGCAAATGCATCTTTATATATGAGAAATGTCAAATAAGCATTTTCTGGATATTACTATAAATTTTTCAAACTGATCTTCTAAAATCACAAATTCTGTAGAGGAACAGCCCATAGCTTTGGAGAGGTGTAGCACTCGAACAAGAGGACTGAGTTCCTCGAGCACTTACCAAGTACTACATAAGGCCCTCACTGAGACAAGTTTGAGTTTGTACAACTTTATAAGGTGGGAACCTCCAGCACCAACAAGCATGAACAACATCTAGTGGGCACCATGGAGCATGCTGAGACCAAACAGGGTCCTTGAGGAGCAAGATCTCACTTATGCCATATAATTAATGGCAGGTGGGACTTCCGTATTTCTTCTACTGACAAAGAACAAAGCAAGCACACTGCTCATGTTTCCTTATGAATATCTATGTACTATGAACATATGTTAACATTTGTCAGTTTTATTACATTACATATGCTCTATACAGTGATGGCTTGCCATACTGTAATTATCAGAAGATAAAGGCTAATGCTTAAATAGAAACATCTTCAGGAGTGGGAGATCAAGCAGCCCAAGGTGAAGTATCATCAGTGCAGTTCCAAAGTAGCTGTGTGAGCCCAGTACAGGTGTCCAGTGTAAGGAAGACATGTGTGACAGGAATCTGCATCTGGGATGGCCGTAGCTATACTGTACTTGCCACCTCTCACATCTCTGACTCTCAGAAGCTTCATGTAATGACCCTCAGAGAACAGGCTAGAACTCATGCTCCACCATCCCAAAGTGACTACATCAAATCTGTATAGAAGCCAGTTTTCTCCAGAGCATACACAGACTAGTCACCACCTTGTATTATTTGTAACAATCCTCAGCTCAGCTCCAGTTTCCCTCAGGGCAGTGCTGTGATGCAGGCTGGCCTTACCTCAGGTTCCTCAAGTCCCACAGTCGAACCCCATCACCAACAGCTGTAGTCAGGAAAAGATTATACGCCAGAGACTGCTGAGCTATAAAGGATGATCCCTGTCATCAGATGGAGAAAATAAAAAATTAACAAGAGCTTTCTAAAAACATTTTACTTATTTAATTTGGGAGGGGACACATGCCACAGTGCATGTATAGACAGATCTCCAGTAACTTGCAGGAGTTGGTTCTCTCTTTCTACCACGCAGGGCCTTGGGATCAAAGTCACATAATCCTCAGACTTAACCTCAAGTGCCTTTACCTGTTATGCCATCTCACAGACCCTAAGATGAACTTGTAAAGGCTAATAACACCTAACAATCCAGGAATCTAAACCCAGAAGTCAACATAACCTTTCTTAAATTTATAGCTTACAGTAGGACTCTAAACTTCCATGAAGCCATGGAAAACACAGCAACCTATGTAGATAACAGAGTGCACCTGCGACAAGGGCCTGCTGATGTCGGAGCATCTTAGCCTAGGTAAGTGTGCTCGGCAACCTTTTGATGTTATTCTCAAAACACAACCCCAGGCTGGACAATACCAGCTAGCAGGATGACTAAGCAAGTACACTCTAACCTTAATAATGGCTGTGTGCTTACTCCACTCTCAATGCCACTGAGAGCCACACAACTAGAAAACAGCAACAGATAAACAACTAAGATGTTTTCACACCAGGGGGTTTACACACCAGTATATTCTGTACCAGCATGTTTGTACACCAGCATGTTTGGACGCAATATGTTTCTTAGTATTGATCATAATCATTAATCAATAAATCATCCTGCTGCACTGGGCCATTTGCAATTGTCACATGTCAAGAACACTGAACTACACCTTGGCAAACAAACACATGACTATGTACCACAGGACCCCACATGTCACTAGGAATAAAAACTCTGTAAGTCCAGGTGTTGACATCTGATGACTCTGGTGACCCCCCCCCCAGAAGAAAGGTGGCTGTGTAAAACAACTGAGCACCACCAGAAAAGCCATTTAGCTTAAAACATTCCTTAAACACACTGTAATTCATAAGACTACTTGAAATACTGTAACAAACTAAATCTAAGATGGACCTGGAAATCATTCTTCATTTACAAACAGGAAATGAAGGCTTATATTAGGTTCAGTGGTAACAAGCCACACTCTGAGGATTGACTGTGCCAGGTCGCATTCTGCACAATTCTTTAGCTCTTCATCCTTTTAGCAAACCAACCACTCAGTCTCTATGTATAGTCAAGAAATCTGATACACAGTGGTATCACATCTGTGAAGCTCACTTCAGTTAAACCTAGAGTTATCCTACAGCAAAGCTTCAACTGAAGGATTGCCCCGAACGGACTGTCCTGTGACATGTCTTGATTGTTAACTGGTATAGGAGAGCCCAGCTTGCTGTAGACAGTACCATTTACAGGGCACATAGTCCTGGGCTATATAAGAAAGCTGACTAACCATGAGAGTACCTACATTCCATTAAGAAATACTCCACCAGCCAGAGCTCCCCAGGATCTAAACCACCAGCCTAGGAGCACATATGGAGGGAGACATGACTCCAGCTGTATATGTAGGGAAGGATGGCCTTGTTGGGCATAGGTGGGAGAGGAGATCTTTGGTCCCATGAAGCCTGAACACTGAGTGGGGGGAGTCCAAGGGTAGGGAGGGGAGTGGGGGGGTAGGTGGGTGCACAGCCTCATAGAAGCAGGAGGAGGGGGGATGGGATAAGGGGTTCCTGGGTGGTGGGGGGAATGCAGTAAGGGGATAAAATTTGAGATGTAAATATTATATCCAATAAAAGAGGGGAAAAAAAAGAAAAGCTGTTAGAACCAACATCCTTAATAAAATGTCAGCCCTCTTTTAAAAAAATTATCTTGATACTAAAATTTGCTTTGAGAATTGTATATTGCAGAATAATCAGCCTTGGTGATCTACTCACCAAGCAAGCTGGGCAGACCTGCCCAAACCTCTGAGGTCCGGGAATTCCAGCTGGATGCAGTGAAGACACAGCATCAGAGGCTTGTCAATTTGTCCTTCCCCCCACCCCTCTTCTAATATCTCAACACCCATAATCAGCTTGAAGAAGCCAATGAAGAGTCAGCGCCCCTATTCCCTGGGCTTGGGGACTAAGGTGGTAAATGTTGGGCTGTCTCTCTAGGGAAAAGTAGTGGTTTTGTGGGAATAGAGAGGATTAGCTAGGGTTTATTGCATAGTTATAACCTATTAGTATAAATCTGTATAATTAATATCAAGATGAAGATATAAATTCTTAAATGGCACCAATTTACTTTGATTACAAATTTTAAGGTTTTCATTGGTACCAGCTTCTTATTGATATAAAAGTGAGATGAATATTGTTACTCTCATAGGCATTGTACCAGTATAATACATTTAGGAATACAAGGCTTAGACCCAGTCCTTCTTTAACTTTTTTAACTGATTTGAGACGATTGGCATGTGAGTTAAAGGACTATAGCAAATTCACGGCTTGGGAGTTTATTGTTAAGGTGTACTCTATGTTTTATTTAGAAATAGCTGAGAGGAGTTAACAGACAACAGTCCAGAATACCTTACATGGATAGTTGGTTTTCAAAACGTCAGAAGTCCACAGAATTGACGTGACAAACATTTCTATATTAATGTTCATTTTGATCAGAGACCTGTCTGCTCCTGACAGCTTCCTGTATTGAATTCTAAGAAGAAATTGAGCATCTTTGGAGTTACTCCAGTCGTGGTGAGACAGCCACTAGGCAAGAATTGCCTCTTTCCATCTACAGACAAATTACTGTCCAGAAAAGGACACACTTGCAGAATAGTCGACTGATTATATCTGCCTAGACAGAGTAATCAGCCCTTAATAATTCTGCAGCACTAAGGTCTGTCAGATGATCCTGGGCCAGAAGGCAGAAGAACAGATGCTCCAACGTTTTGTAGTAGAGGGAGTGTCCAGGTGTTCAGAGGTCTCTATAAATTGGCTAAGTTTTAGAAGCTATGCTTTGTGCTTCCCACAATTATAGTTAACTCAGTCATTCTGGATTTCTGACGGGGTTGAAAACTAATAGTCTCGTAGCCAATCCTGGCTATTTACCTTGAGAGAAAAGATTTGAGTGGATGGTTTTCAGCTGACATTCATTCTAGAGCCAAGGAAAAAGCCAGGTGCAGAACTAAGTGTGTTAGTTAGGAGAGATGACAGAGGTTCTGGTTAGTCAACAAAAGGATGGACTGGGTATTAGGACTATCTTGTACCTCACGGGTACAAATTGGCATAATTATATTCTAATTGTATTTTGAGAAAAGTTTCATTTTAACAGGAAGGGTGATATGTCGGAGGAGCTAAGGTAGGAGGAGTACTGAGAGGAAGAGAAGGAGTAAGGAGAGGAGGAGAAGAAGGAGAGGAGAAGCTAGGTGATGAGAGAAAGAAAGGGGCGGGGGATATGGAGGCAGATGTTCACGTGTCTCCACCAGTCAAAGATAGTTGATATATCTAGGTTGAGTATTGGGTTACACTTCTGATTGAGCATTACCAAACTTATGAAGCCTTTGATTAATATTTTTTAAAATTGTATAAGTGCAAAAAGGAAAAGGGGGCATGGGATAGGGGTTTTCTAAGTGGGGGGAATGGGGAAAGGGGATGGCATCTGAAGTGTAAATAAATATCCAATAAAAAATGGAAAAAAAAATACTCCACCATGGTTTCTACTGATTTTCGTGGCTGAGCGAATGAGTCTCCTGGTCAAGAGTAAGGCCATGTGCAATAAGCAGGCCTGCCTTCAGGTTTACACATGAGTTCCAGCCTTCTCTCAATGATGGACAGTGCCCGGAAGTACAAGCCAAATAAATCTTTGCTTCCCCTAAGTTGTTGTCAGTATTTTATCCATAGCAAGGTTAAGGTAACTAGAACACTGGTCAAGTGTTCTTAGAACACTTTTTAAGTAAAGAAGAACTATCTGATATGATTTTAAGACACCAATATACATTCAGACAATATTTTCAATCTAAAAATAAATAATTTCATGATATAATATACAGCAATAGAAAAGCAATAGAAATGATCAACCCAGATCAGGGGAATTCCTATAAATATAGAACAATGGATTAAACCCTACTTGTCCAGTTTAACACTGGAAGACAGCCTTAGAACTTGGCTCTAGGTGGTACATGGGAACACTCGAGATAGGCCTCACTGGCACTGACTGGAGTGACCACTTTAAGTCCTAAGCTTCACAGAGTGAGAACTGGCCTACTTTATACTTACTGAAATGTGATATTTGGGTCAAGCATAACCTAGCTGTGTCTGTGCTTGGACTTGAAGGGCCTCATAAACCACATCACCCACATGGCTGTGGTGAGTCTGACTTCTCTAATGTGCTTTGTGTTTGTGTATGAACATTTAAGAGGCATCTTCAGAAAACAAACCACTAGATGTGGTGCCATTCTCAGTGACCTCATACTTGCTCCCTGCATTCCATCACATTTCATCATATGTTTATTTTTGGGAAGTTAAACCAGTTATTTTCCCATTAAAAAGAACTGTTTTTTTCTAACAAAACACCTCTCATTTAAGAGCACATCACAGTGGCTCTCAAAGGACTGTCAGTCCACAAGGCCACATGGGTAGCACTTGAGCACACAGCAGGTACTGCACAGAAGCATGCAGTAGCTCTTCAAGCCTCATGCAGACACATTCAATGGGAAGATTCCTCAGAGAAAAGAATGCCTTGAACCATCACCCATGAAGGGAACAAGCCAGGCCATGCTTCCTCACACCCTTGATGGCTTCCAGGACTGCCCTGTAAAATGGAACAGAATCACCAAATCTTAGAACACTTTGACATTGGTGCAGACACAAGCCTATTTTAGAGCCTGCCACTGTCCTGGTGTTCTCTGAAGGGAATATCATCTTCAGGCTTCATCTACCATCTGACAATACATGAAATCCAGAGTCTACTGACTGCCTGGCCAGCACTAGCTCTGTCTGTAGAATAATAACAGGTTTCCCTAACTCTGAGTACCATCCATAGTCTGCTGTCCCTATCTCAGCCCTGTCATAAGAACCATGGCAGACTTGTAAGCAGAGGATGTGCCTTCTGAGGAGGGGTTACACAAAGTGCTTAGCTGCTAAAGGAGGGGTGAGCACCCAGACTGCATGTGGCCTTGGAGACTTGAAGAAAGAAAGGCTGATTCAGCTCCTGCTGAACCCTCTTATCTTGGAGGAGGCAGGCTTGGGGTTGGGGGTAGGATAGGCCTGTGACACTACCCAAGGGAAGAGAGCCAGGCCAACAGATACTGCAAAAGTCAAAATGATGCTAACTCTCTGTGTGAGAAATAAAACACTGGGTTCCACTGCTGGAGGAGGAATGAGCGGCTTCTGCCAGAGTGGTGAGCACTGGATGTTGTGGCACAGCAAGGAAGCTGAGAGCAGGATTCCTCATTCTCAGCCGAGCAGGTAAGCCCGAAGCAGGACCACATGCATCATGCACTCCTCTTCCTTCGTGGCATGCCACGCTCATGACACTGACAGACACACAAATACATCTCATGGGTTACTCCAGCACCTCAGAGCAGAGCACAGCAAGCAAACAGTGACTAAGAAACAAGCAGGTAACAGCAGGCCCAGGCCTCCAGAGAAGCCCAGTAATCCCACATACATTCCCACTCAGCAGTGACAGCTCTACTCCACCTCAAGGGGCAGCATCCAGTGCAAACAGCAAGCTCAGACTCCACCCCAAAGAGAGAGAGAGAGGTGCAAAGTTCAGTCACTGTGCTGAGCACCCTTAGTTACTCCACACTCCCTCCAACATCCTTGCCACTGGTGTCTCATAGCTAAGCCAGACTAACAGCTGCTGGTCCTGAGATCCATAGCTGCTACCACAAAATCATACGCAATGCTTGAATCTTGCTCATACTCCAACTCTGCAATGGCCACCGCCAACCAGAGTAAATCTCAAGGTCCGGATCAGGGTCCACCAACCCAGGGAATGTTTATGTTCCAGTCAGTACCTATTGTCCATTCCTCCCTTTGCTTTGCCACCAATGTCCACTTCCTGCACTCTGGTCCTATGGACAAACCCTGGTACCTCCCTCGTTCTCTACCTTTTGCCCACATGTGTTTAAGCAGATGGACATTAAGTCTGTGTGATTATACACTCTTTCGATGAGATTTTGAATTCCTCAGCTCAAGAACTCTGCCTGCTTTACACCTATTTATATAGGGAGAATAGCAATCAGAGTACCTACCTACAGATATTTTAAGTTAATAGGCAGTGTACGAACACGTACATATTCACAAACATGAATGGATATATGTGTACACAGATACATACGGATGGTAAAGGAGAGGAGATGATATAAGCACTCACGAATTTAACCACGCTTCTAGGGGTGAACACTAAACTAAGAGTTCATCACAAAGACAGATGTAACTGCTTTCCCACTCCATTTGATGGAACTTAAACATTTGACAAATTGTTTAAATACAGAAAAGACCATTTTAAACACGATTGAAATGAAATCTAATCTCATCAAAGAGATTAATTACTGAAAATGTTTAAGTCAGCTAGCACTTACTTAGAAAGTTTGTACTCACTCCTTCACAATTGCACACACACATCCAACCCAAACCCCTCTGCTTCCTCCTGACCCTTCTTACTAGTCCCTTCCACCTTCATGTCCCACTAGGTCAGATTAGTGCTGCCAGTGTCCTGTGCATGGTCATGGGGCATCCATTAGAGCACGGGCAAACTAGCAGGAGCTAGAATCCCACAGACAAGTCACCATCCCCTTCTTCCAGCAGCCACTGATGGCTAACAGCGCCTCACCCTGGGTCGAGCCTTACGTGGCTCTTCCCCATCCATGTTGGAGTATAATAACTGGCTTGATCTTGTGCGGGTAGCCTCAGCTGCTATAAGCAGTGACTATGTCATGTCCAGAGCACAGCATTTCACAGCACAGCTTCCCATTCTCCACCTCTGGGCCTGAGGGGCAGGAGGAGAAAGATTTGCTCTAGATGTCCTGCTTAGGGGTTAACACGCAAATGTCTCTTGTTCTCAGCACTTGGACAAACCATGAGTCTGTGCTGATGGTAGCCTAAATACATACATACACCACATATACACACAAAAGGATGCTTCTCTGACCAAGGTTTAGAACATCATTAATCTATGGGTACAAACATAAATGTTTCATTTAGCAAAATGGCCTCATTAGTTTCCCCTTCCTACGATATTCTGAGCCATGGGCTCTGTGACCAGGTTTACACTAGTAGGACTCAACTCCTTCCTGTGAAACAAGCATCAAATCCAACCAGAGAGCAGGTGGTCACTCCCATAGCGGTGCTATTATGATTGCACCAGGGAATACATCTTATCCAGTAGGTTAGGATTATAATGTGCAGGGTCCACCACTAGACAGGTGGCCTGCATAGCACCTAACTATGATAGGTAGCCAGAAGGAAGTTGGTTTCCAGCATATTTCCAGCTTGATTTATCACTGTCCTACATTCACAATGCGGGGTGTCTTCAGCAATGGGTCTCACCGTCTAGCTATAGTGGGAAGTCGAAAGCAATGGCAACAGCCTGGGTTATTTGGGGGCCTCTGAGGCCTTTTGGCCAGTAACTCGTGGGGAAATGTCCCAACCCTAGCACTCAAAGACTGCAAATTCCAGGCAAGCCTGAGTGACTCAGTGAGATACTGCCTCAAAAAGTAAAATCACATCTTTAGTCAAAAACAAAACACACAGATGTCAGGAAGACATCTCAGTGGTGAGGGCACTTGCCTTGCAAGCTTGACTGACTGAGTTCAGATCTCTGGAGCCCATGAACCGGGTGTGGGGAAAGTTGCCTGTAATCTCATCGCTCCCACACTGAGAGGGAGTCGGATCTCCTGGAAGCTTGCAGGCAGCTATCCTGGAGTGCACAGTGCAGTGGCAAATAGCAGAGAGGCCATGCATCAAATAAGACGGAAGTCAAGGACTGTCAATATTTTCCTCTGACCACATGTGTGTCATGCTACATGCTTACACTCACACACAAACACATACATACATATACACACAGATCATTTTAAAATCAGCATATTTCATGTGTTAGATGCTCTTTAGGTAATGACTGCCCTTGTTGGTTGTTTTGTTTTTGTTTAGCTTTGTCTTGTCATCTTGACACCAACTAGAGTTGTCTGAGAAGAGGAGCCTTGGCTAAGAAAATGCTTCCATCAGAGGCAAGTCTGTAGGGAATGTTTTGATAAATGATTAATATGCAATGGCCCAGCCCCTGTGGGTGGTACCTCTCCTAGACAGGTGGTTCTGAGTTGTATAAAACTGTAGGCTAATCAAGGAGAAGCAAAGCAGTAAGCAGCACTCCTCCATAGCCTACGCGTCCATTTCTGCCTCCGGGTCCCTATCTTAGTTCCTGCTCTGGCTTCCCTCCATGATGGAACCATAAACTATAAGCTGAAATAAACTCTTCCCTCTCCAACTTGCTTTTGGACAAGGTGTTGTATCGCAGCAATAGAAACCTTAAGAGAGTACTCCGTCATTAGACTGTTAACCTCAGCCTCCAAGGCACCTGAGTACATCTTTAAAACCCACACTATGTGACAGACGGTAACTCTGTCTGACATCTCAGGGAGAAGCTGTGACTCAGAGACTGTCACAGTCTGCAGTGTGCATGACTATCATTCATCCCCACCATCACATGGGCATCCAGACCAACCCCAGCTTACATGAAGACGCCACTGCTAGCCACAGATATCTACACAGATTCACAATTAGTCAAAGACAATGAACAAAAAGTGCCATGCAATGTTGTCAATACATCTGCAGGGGCTGGAGACATGGCCCACACCCTGCTCCTCTAGAGAACCCGAGTTTGGTTCCAATCACCCATATAGGGGAACCTATAAGTTCCTTTAACTCCAGCTCCAGGAGAATTCAATTCCTCTGGCCTCCAAGGAAACTGGCACCCACACAGATACACATAAACACCATAATTTAAAAACACTAAATAATAAATCTTTGAGCTATCTATAGCTACCAAAGAAAGTTTAGCATAGTTTTGTAGTCAGAAAAAGCTAATATTGGATCTGGCAGTAGTCACAAAATTACATCATACTGCATTTATAATTGTTAAACACTTTCAGCTCAAAGTTTTTAATTAATGTGTATACTATGTACAAACTCACTTTATTTTGACAAATTCGATGGACAGGCCGGGAATGGACTTCAGCTAGCACTGCAGCGCTGCAACCAGCATTGAGGTCAAAAATTTCCACAGTCCGGTCCCGGCCAGCTGTGAGTATGATGTCTGCAGCACGTCAGTCAAGGGTCCTCTCAGCAGTCTCACCTATGAACACACAATTCTCCCTATGTTATTACAAAAAAAAAAAAAAAAGGGACCCTCACAAGACTCAGAAATGGAGAATTACTAAAGAACTTCTGAAGTTCCAGAGAAAATACATAGTGCCATAGTGCGACTCTATCACACCTGACTCCAGCTTGGGCAGGAGAAGAGGAGGAAGCAGAGCTCACTGTGAGTAGGAGAGCACATGGTATGAGACAAAGCGCAGACACCCACAGGCACTGAAACTCATAGCGTAAGTTAGAGATGAAATGACAGAGCCTAGCTGCGTGAGGCCCTGCACAGCCCTGTGGCTTTTCATCAGCGCAAGCTGTAGACGCAGCACCATGCTCTGTCACATGGCGACTGCTATGAGTTTTGCCAGTCCAAGGATGCCTATCGCAAGTGTGACAGGTTACTAAGAAACACACTAAATGACGATGCCTGACTCAGTAAATACAGCGGACAAGTCTTATGAGCTTGTCCAGCTATGGCATAGCCCAAACTGTTCTTCCTTGAGGGGGCCTCTAACTATTAAGATAAGGTTATTCCATCTATAATTACTGCAAATGATCCCATATTCCAAAAGGAGAACCACCGTCTGACCTTTATGTCCAGCATGATACCTGGGACTTCGCAAATACCCAAAACAGGCTTTGCCAAAAAGCAATGCTCGGCGCAAGGCACCTCAACAAACCGAGAGGAAGGATACGGGAGTAAAAGTCGTTCACGGCTGACAGGCTGGTTATGTCCACCCCACTGGTCAGTGGGAGCCTGAAAATAGGCTTATACCTGCTTTTTGGTTTATACCTGGAAGAAAGGGACAAGGATATGACCAATGTTTTTACTTCTGACTACAAATAAACATTCTACATTTAAAATCATAAAAATGAAAATAAGGTTTTGCATTGCTTAATCATCTTATAATACTACGGGAATGAATAAACAAGTCCCCTCAATCATCATTCAGGTAATTAATTTAATTTTCTATCAGAAATCCTAGGGTTGTTTTCTCTAGGAATACTTAAATTTGGGCATGTTATATACTAAAACAAATCAACCATAACTATGAGAAAGCAAGCTTGTCCCTTAATTCTAAAATAATTATGTATTACCTTGTAGTACGCAACCAGTTATATAGTGCTGATCTCTCATCCTAAATATCAGTCCTTATTATTTTCAGAAAAATAACATGAGTATGGAGTATTTCTTTGGTGGATGCATGATCTTAATCATGGACAATTTCCTAAGGGAAACTAGTGTGTAGTCTAACCCAGTAAGTAGTCTCAGCCCAGCCAGAGGACAGGTTGGCAAGGGTGAGGCAAAATGTCAAGAGTCAGACTGGTGTCTTAGGAAAGCTAGCCCAGACCCAGGGCAGCTGCTGCAGTGTCCAGGATGAGGACAGTGGTTCTCAAACAGAGGTAGAAGGTGCTCCCTGGAAGAGCACTGTGTCTGAGGCTGAGGAACTCTGGAATGGTCCCAGGGCAACAGAATCCAGAGACAGACCCCAGGCCTGAAGAGACATAAGAGAGGTAGCCATACAGAGACAAAAGCAGTGCAGGCCAGTCTCCAAGGAGGCTTGAGAATAAATATTCAAAGAGAAGTTGGCAGTCACAGAGATGGCCATGATGAAAACCGCTTACAGGAGTGGTTCTCAACCCTCCTAACGCTGTGGCTGAGAGAAGGCCAAGCAGATGACCCCGCGGGGACAAACACAGTCACCATCCTCACTCGTCTTCGGAACTGAAAGCACACTCTTTAGAAGCCCTGTCTCCTACCTTCTTTGCCACCAACTGAGCTGTAGCTTGGATTATTTATTCTAAGTCTGTGTCTACCTAACCAGGTACATAGTAAAGGCCTGCCTAGGCTGGAGCCTCCATTGTTGACCACAGAAAAGGACCAAGAGTTTGATAGAGAGCAGTGGACCAATGCCTAGAAGGCCTTGTTGGGACCCACTTCACCCAACTTTAAGTTGTGGTGTTCCTGACAGGAGCTGCCAATCACAGCAGGTAGGGTTCTCTGGTTTGGGATGGGATAGGATGGGTACAGTAGGATGGGGTAGGGTAGGATGGGATGAGTGAGATGGGGTAGGGTAGGATGGGATGGGATGAGTGAGATGGGGTAGGGTAGGATGGGATGAGTGAGATGGGGTAGGGTAGGATGGGATGAGTGAGATGGGGTAGGATGGGATGGGATGAGTGAGATGGGGTAGGGTAGGATGGGATGGGATGAGTGAGATGGGGTAGGGTAGGATGGGATGAGTGAGATGGGGTAGGGTAGGGTGGGATGGGATGAGTGAGATGGGGTAGGATGGGATGGGATGAGTGAGATGGGGTAGGGTAGGATGGGATGGGATGAGTGAGATGGGGTAGGGTAGGATGGGATGAGTGAGATGGGGTAGGGTAGGATGGGATGAGTGAGATGGGGTAGGGTAGGATGGGATGAGTGAGATGGGGTAGGATGGGATGGGATGGGATGGGTGAGATGGGGTAGGATGGGATGGGATGGGTGAGATGGGGTAGGGTAGGATGGGATGGGATGAGTGAGATGGGGTAGGGTAGGATGGGATGAGTGAGATGGGGTAGAGTAGGATGGGATGAGTGAGATGGGGTAGAGTAGGATGGGATGAGTGAGATGGGGTAGGGTAGGATGGGATGAGTGAGATGGGGTAGGATGGGATGAGTGAGATGGGGTAGGGTAGGATGGGATGAGTGAGATGGGGTAGGATGGGATGGGATGAGTGAGATGGGGTAGGATGGGATGGGATGAGTGAGATGGGGTAGGGTATGATGGGATGAGTGAGATGGGGTAGGGTATGATGGGATGAGTGAGATGGGGTAGGATGGGATGGGATGAGTGAGATGGGGTAGGATGGGATGGGATGAGTGAGATGGGGTAGGGTAGGATGGGATGAGTGAGATGGGGTAGGATGGGATGGGATGAGTGAGATGGGGTAGGGTAGGATGGGATGAGTGAGATGGGGTAGAGTAGGATGGGATGAGTGAGATGGGGTAGAGTAGGATGGGATGAGTGAGATGGGGTAGGGTAGGATGGGATGAGTGAGATGGGGTAGGATGGGATGAGTGAGATGGGGTAGGGTAGGATGGGATGAGTGAGATGGGGTAGGATGGGATGGGATGAGTGAGATGGGGTAGGATGGGATGGGATGAGTGAGATGGGGTAGGGTATGATGGGATGAGTGAGATGGGGTAGGATGGGATGGGATGAGTGAGATGGGTAGGGCAGGATGGGATGAGTGAGATGGGGTAGGATGGGATGGGATGAGTGAGATGGGGTAGGGTAGGATGGGATGAGTGAGATGGGGTAGGATGGGATGGGATGAGTGAGATGGGGTAGGGTATGATGGGATGAGTGAGATGGGGTAGGATGGGATGGGATGAGTGAGATGGGGTAGGGCAGGATGGGATGAGTGAGATGGGGTAGGATGGGATGGGATGAGTGAGATGGGGTAGGGTAGGATGGGATGAGTGAGATGGGGTAGGATGGGATGGGATGAGTGAGATGGGGTAGGATGGGATGGGATGGGATGGGATGGAAAGAGTGGGACGGCATAAAGTAGGATAGGTGGCTGAGGTGGTAAAGGTGTGGTGGATGGGCTGGGGTGAGTGGGGTCAAACACATAGGTTAGGTTCGGCTCCACACTGGTTCTGACACTGCATCTCTGACCCAGCACATGAGGTGAGGTATGCAGTAGTCAATTAGCAGTCTTCACTCTAACTTGGGTCATCTCACCCTGCTATGATGACATGAAGTGTCCTGCCTAGAAGGACTAAAAGGTTGGGAAGTGGCTGACACCCAAGAAATGGGATGAGTTGCAGCAGGCACATGTTATCACTCATCAGGACACATATTTACTTGTGCTTTTAACAGCTTTCCAATGATAACAAAACTAGAAAAACATGTTAAAACTAGAAAACAACCTGTCTTATTGTACAAGGTGGTAAATATAAAAGAAAAAGATCTCTTTTTACATAAGTGAACATTATAATAAATATTGTGCCAGATATTTTAATATGCAACCATATTTATACTAAAATATTTTTTAGTTTAAGTATTGAAAATCTCTCATTATTATTAGATATTCTTCTAAGTAACATATCGATGTTTGCATTGAGTTACAGAATGTGAATACCACTGTTTAACTATGCATTACACTTCCCAGTGTTCCTACATTATAGCTGCTACTTGACACACACTTGTTATTCATCTTGCCATTTGTCCATGGGGATGCAGAGGCACAGGCAAACATGCTCTCAGAACTTCTCGTACAAGACAGCACTAGCTCTTCTCTTGTGGAGTGGCAAAGTGAAGGTCAAGGCAAAATTAAGGAACAAAAAGAAATGTGTTACAGCCAGGGGAGCTAAAAAGCCAATAACTAAAACTACCTCTTGCAAAAGTTTGTTGGGATTTTTTTGTTGTTGTTGTTTAGTTTAAGATTTTAAAGTTCATGTCTCTAGGAATGAAGAGGCGGGGCCAAGTGGGAAAGTGGGCTAGCTCTCTGGAGTCAGAGCAGGAGGCTCAAAGCCACCTACCTGCATATGTCGTCTCTACAGAGGTCAATGTGGTATTTCAACAGACAAAATTCAGGGCCGGAAGACAGCAGTATGAAAGTATCCATGTAGTAGAATTGTGCAGATATTACTGGCTTAGGAAAAGCATCTGGAGCCTGTGAGGCAGAACAACTGTGAGAACCCTGCAGCACACTAATAGTCTCTCCGCAACACTATACACACACACACACACACACACACACACAGACACACACACACTCTGTCCTCATCCTGAACACATGTCTTGTCACAGCCAACACACAATGCTGATTTTTGCTTACTGACCACTGCCAAAGCTTATTTGAAGAAAATTTGAAAATTTGGGGGTAAAGGAATGTCAAGACGGGATCACTATGTAACTCATACTGCCCTCAAACTGACTTAGAGGATGATCCATCTGGCCTCAGCCTCCTTGATCAGGGTTTACAGGCTTGTGTTACACAACTGCCTCAAAAGATTGGAAAAGTGGGGGAAATGAAACATTGACTATCAAAGACAGTCAACCACTGTTGAAGCAGAGAGCACCATCTGAAACACGGTATAAGAAGCAGGGCTCTAAAGGAGCCTAGGGTAATCCACCCAAATTTAAAAGCAACTTTTGTTTTAATTTTAAAGGAAGACCAGCGCTGTGTCTCATGCAATCAAGCCCACACAGAGACTAGCACTGATCCCTGTTGCAGGACAGTCACTCCTTTGGTGCTGCTGAGAACTTCCAGTGGAGCACTGACCCTGACCAGCCCATCTGCCCTCTGCCCTCTCCAGAAGTGTCCTATAAGTGGACACCTGCCTGTGGTCCATTGACTATGCACTCAATGCCTACCCAACCATCCAGTATCTCAGCTTAGTATCCCGACCCTGCAGAGGTTGGGTCATAAGACCAACTGAGCATGTGCAGCCTAACCCAGCATTACCAGAGTATTGCATCCTTGGGTCTCTAGGCCAAGAAAAGGTCAAGCTCAAAGTACAATTTCTAACACTATCATATACTGTTAAGTTTAAATATTAGAAGTCAAAACATCCAGACTCAGCCTCTGTCTGACGTGTCTGAAATGTTCACCACTTCTGGGTTATGTTTGCAGTTCGTAAGGTCACAATTCATGAGTAGAAGCAAGGTTTCTTAGCATCCTCCTTCTTTCACCTTAGTAGTAAGAGTTCCATGCTCTGTCTGTCTCTCCTTTCTCACTCTATTTCCAAATAGCCTTACATACGTTCCTTTAAGCCAGTCCAGTCGCTATGCTCCTTCATAGTGTCCTCCAGACCATCATTATTACCTCTGCGATATAACAATAAACTAATGTGAAGTTAGCTGTGCTTTACTGTGGATATTTTGCCATTTTCATGCCATAACAAATGCAAATATATACTGACCAAAAGTGTGTTGCTATGTGTTATATATGCATGTGTTTCATCTGTGAATGAGTGGAAGAAACTACCCCACCATCGTGTGTCTACTGTAGTAAAACAGATCCTCATTGTATCTGTTGCTGGTCTCCCCCAAAGAGAGGTAGACAGTTGTGACTGTCCATAGCTCAGGGTCACTAAGAATTTTGTCTGATGTCACTGGCCACCATGACACAGGTGCTCACATACACATTACCAAAAGCAGCATGAGTTCTGTCCTGTGAACTGACCACACCCTCAGTGTCTGGTCTCGGCCCGTAGACAGCAACCACCTCTTGTCATGGCTCCAGCAGACAGTGCCCACAGCTCCATCATGACCTAGGTATTCAGGATAAAGGGAAACTAAATAGAATGTCTACCTGTAGAAGAACAGGCCAGAACTGCTTCTTCTCAAGAATAAGGGAAGCAGTTTCTTGCTGTTCGGCTAAAAGACCAAGTCCAGCACTATGTAAGTCCCACTATAGAAGTCCAGCACTATAGAAGTCCAGCACTATGTAAGTCCAGCACTATAGAAGTCCAGCACTATAGAAGTCCAGCACTATAGAAGTCCAGCACTATAGAAGTCCAGCACTATAGAAGTCCAGCACTATAGAAGTCCAGCACTATAGAAGTCCAGCACTATAGAAGTCCAGCACTATATAACCTTGCATTAAAGGTTATATGAATTAAGGAAACTCAGGTTTTTCTTCTTTCCTTGCCCCTGCTCCTGGAACGACAACTCTGAAACTAATTATTTATTATTAAATACCTAGGCCATAAACTTTGGCTCATTTCCTGACTAGCTCATAACTTATTTAGCCCATTTAAACTATTCTATATCTACCATTTAGTTAGCTACCCCACCCGCTTTGGTCCCAGTCTGCTTCTTCCTTGGTGTCTCCTCAGCATTATTCTCAGTGTTTCCCCGAGTTCATTTACCTGCTGGCTTATACCTGTCTTACTGTTTCCCAGAATCCTCTCTCTTCCTGCTGTGTTCTGCCTCCATTCCTCTG
>NW_023046531.1:0-50727 GCF_011762505.2 Arvicanthis niloticus
ATTTACACAATGAAATATTACTCAGCTATTAAAAACAATGAATTCAAGAAATTCTTAGGTAAATAGATGGAACTAGAAAATATCATCCTGAGTGAGGATAACCCAATCACAAAATAACACACATGGTATTCACTCAGTGATAATTGGATATTAGCTCAGAAGCTGAAATACCCAAGATTCAACTCACAAACCACATGACACTCATGAAGAAGGAAGAGCAAGTGTGAGTGCTTAGGTCCTTCTTAGAAGAAGTAACAAAATATTCAAGGTAGCATGAGGACAAAGTGTGGACAAAAACTGAAGAAGGGGTTCCTCTGGAGACCATCACACCTGGGTATATCATCCCATGCTGCAGTAACCAAAGTTAGACGCTGCATGTGGATGTCAGGAAGTGCATGCTGACACGTGCCTGATACAGCTGTCTCCTTAGAGGTCTGCCAGAGCCTGACATATTCAGAGGCAGATGCTCACAGCTAACCATTGTAACTGATCAAGGGGTTCCCAATGGAGAGAAGACTCAAGGATCTGAAAGGGTTTGTGGCCCCATGAGGAGAGCAACAATACCAACCAGCCAGAGCTCCCCAGGGTCTAAATCACCAGGCTGGGCATACATAGGGAGGGACCTATGGCTTGAGCTGTATATGTAGGGGAATATGGCCTGTTGGGCATAGGTGGGAGAGGGCATACTTGGTCCCATAAAAGGCTAGAAGCCAAGTGTGGGGGAATTCCAGGGATGGGGGGGGGAGGTGGGAGTGGGGTGGTGATGTGGGGACACATCCTCATAGAATCAGGAGGAGGGGGAATGGGAATAGGTAGTTCTTGGGCGGGGTGGGGTATGGGGAAAGGGGATAGCATCTGAAATGTAAATAAAATATCCAATAAAAAAATTGTCTAAGTTTTAGAAGCCATGCTTAGTGCTTCCATAATTTCAGTTAACTCAGTCATTCTGGATTTCTGACGGGGTTGAAGACCTATATGTTTCATAACCAATCCTGGCTATTTACTTTGAGAGAAAAATCTGAATGGATGGTTTTCAGCTGACATTCATTCTAAAGCCAAGAAAAGCCAGGTTCAAAACTAAGTGTTTTAGTTAGGAGAGACGACAGAGGTTCTGGTTAGTCAACAAATGATGGACTGGGTATTAGGACTATCTTGACCTCATGGTACAGTAGGAATAATTATGCTCAATTGCTAGAGAAAAGTTATTTTAACAGGAAGGGTGAAGTTAGGTGATGAGAGAGATAGACAAAAGGGGGGGGCATGGAGGCAGATGCACTTGTCTCCACCAGTCAAAGATAGTTTATATATCTAGGTGAGGAAGGCTAATGACTTAATTTGAGTTAATTTTATATCCAGCTAATATGCAGAAGTGTTTATCAGGTGTTAAAAAGTTCTCTGGTGAATTTTGTGGTCACTAAATAACTTAAATTTTTTTATCAAAATTTTATCACCAAACCTTTATCACTTACACTATCATCATCTGCAAATCGTAATTTTCTTCTTCTTCCTTCAATTTGTATCCCTGACTCCTTTGTTGTCTAATTGCCCTGGTTAGGACTTTGATCACTATATTGTATAGGTAGGGAGAAACTGGGCAACCTTGTCTAAGCCTTGATTTTAGTGGGAGTTATTTTGATATTAGAATAGCTACTCCAGCTGTTCTTGGGAACCATTTGCTTGGAAATTTTTTTCCAGCCTTTTCACTAATCTAATGATGTCTTGGTCACTAAGGTGTGTTCTTGTATGCAACAAAATCCTGGGTCCTGTTTACATATTCAGTCTGTTAGTCTATGTCTTTTTATTGGGGAATGTTGAGTCCAATGATTTTAAGAAATGTAAGAAAAAGTAATTGTTGCTTCCTGTTATTTTTGTTGTTAGAGGTAGAATTCTCAACCTTTGTGTGACTATCTTCTTTCGGGTGTTAAAAGAGATTACATTCTTCCTTTTTCTAGGTTGTAGTTTCCTCCTCCTTGTTGGAGTTTTCCATCTATTAAAATCTTTGTAGGTCTTGATTTTTAGAAAGACCTTGTGTAAATTTGTTTTTTGCCATGAATATCTGGTTTCTCCATATATGCTAATTGATAGTTTTGCAGTTTATAGTAGCCTGGGCTGACATATGTGTTCTGTTAGTGTCTGTATGACATCTGCCCAGGATCTTCCAGCTTCATAGTCTCTGATGAGAAATCTGGTGTAATTTGATAGGTCTGCCTTTATATGTTACTTGACATTTTCCCCTTACTCTTTTAATATTCTTCTTTGTTTTGTGCATTTGGTGTTTTGATTATTTTCTGATGGGAGGAATTTCTTTTCTGGTCTAGTCTATTTGGAGTTTTGTAGGCTTATTGTATATTCATAGGTATCTCTTTCTTTAAGTTACCGAAGTTTTCTTCTGTAATTTTTTGAAGGTATTTACTGTCCTTTTATGTTGGAATCTTTGCTCTCCTCTATGCTTATTATCCTTAGATTTGGTCTTCTCATTGTGTCCTGGATTTCTGGATGTTTTGGGTTAGGAGCTTTTTGCATTTTGAATTTTCTTTGACTCTTGTGCTAATGTTTTCTATAGAATCTTCTGCACCTGAGATTTTCTCATTTATCTCTTGTATTTTATTGGTGATGCTTTCATCTATGACCCCTGATCTCTTTCTGGGTTTTCTATCTCCAGGGTTGTTTCCCTATGTGATTTCTTTATTGTTTCTATTTTCAATTTAGATCATGGATAGTGTTGTTCAATTCCTTCCCTGTTTATTTGTGTTTTCCTGTACTTTTTAAGGGAGTTATTTATGTTTTTCTTAAAGTCCTCTATCATCATCATGAGATGTGAGTTTAAATCTAATTCTTATTTTTCTGGTTTGTTTTGGGGTATCCAGGACTTGCCGTGGTGAGAGAACTGCGTTCTCATGATGACAAGTAACCTTGGTTTCTGTTGCTTTGGTTCTTAAGCTTTCCTCTCACCATCTGGTTATCTCTGGTGTTAGTTGGACTTGCTGTTGTCTCTGACTAGGGTTCTCTGCCCTGTATGCCGGTGAGCTTGTGATCTTAGGTGTGTCAGCAATCCTGGAGATACAGTTTTCCCCACTGTAGGATTTGGGTGCAAAGTGCTGTTGGCCAGCCTTAGTTCCAGGGCATAGAGGAGATTAGAAGAATCCTGTCTCCAGTTGCTCTGCTTTTCCTGTGCCCCGTGTGCTCCTGGCGGGTCTCTCATTGGACAGTTATTGGAGCAAATGTGGTGCTCTCACCTCTGGATTTAGTAGTGAGAGCACTCCTGGAGATCAGCTCTCTTCTGGCAGGATTTAGGTACGGAGGGCTGTGGAACAGCCAGCCTTAGCTCCAGGTTGCAGATAAAGACTGGAAGGATCCTGTCTCCTAATTACACCTTTTATACTTTGAGTACCTTTTTACCCTTTCACTTAGTCTTGTCATTCTGTGAAATGTCATCTGTGTCTGTTTACCTAATAAAATTCTGCATCTTCTCTTAATTTTATTCAAGCAGGTTTTCATTTCATTTTCTGGAATATCTTCTCCTTTACCTTCTCCTATGTGGTGCTGCCTGGCTGCTTTCTTCTGTGTAGTAAAGACTATTCCTCTGAGAAAGGTGACAAATGACAAGTGCTCAGTTTCCAGGATCCATTGATTTGGTTTTTATCATTGTTCCCAAATGCCATTTCCATTGATAGGAAGAACAAAATTCAGAGGTTTTAAAAGTCCATCTACTGGAACTATGGAAAATGCCTGCTTTCCTGCTCTCAGCTGAATGGATATTACCGCTATCATGGCAGCCTGGCTAGATATACAGTGATAATGAAGTAGTGTGCCTGCCCATCAAGGCAGACTCCTGCTTCTCACCACTGATATCACTTTTAGTAAGTGCTGCATTCTTAGTGATGGTCACAGAACATCTCTCCAAAATACACATTTATAGAAATTGTACTTCTTTCAAATTGTTTGCCATAGATATAAACTATTTCTGCTCTCTTGATATCTGACTGGATATGACCCACAGAATTTAGCTGGTAGGGATGCATTAAATATCATACCATTATACTAGGTATGAATTTTAGAAAGCAGAAAATATTTAAAAGGAAATATAGATTTATAAAATTCTCTTTCATATACAGATTTATATAGCCGATTGTAATAAGTCACTATTTTATACTAATATTTTAAAAATTTATGTTTAAACTGTCACAAGATTATAAAACAAATAGGTATTTTTATAAAATTAATATGTGTATATGAGTGTATTAGTGGAGTAGCTTCAAATTTCTTAAAATTATCCTTTTCAAATCCAGATACATGGACTTCTACATGAGGTATTTACTTATCAACAATCACATCTTATTATTATATTTAAAAAATGATGTGTTAATGCTTTTTATTATAGTAAACTTGCAGAAATTATTCAATTATGTTATAATAATTTCTTAAAGATTTTTCTTGGATATATCTATTATAGTTTCCCATTCTACTCTGAGAAATGATATATGTAAAGTCCTCTTTCCTATTTATAGTTTTCCAATCTTGAGGCACAATTAGCAAAATCAATTTATATAATATGTTGCATTGGCATATGAATAAATTATGAAAATCATTATAATCAAAATAATTAAATTATTTTTGTGCTTTTGTTGAGACTATTTCAATCTACACTTAGTAATTTTTACTTATATAATCCAATAATAAAGCTACAATTACCATGTACAGATTAAATGTCTAAAAGTCCTTGTCTTCAAACTGAAGCATTGTACTCCTTTTATAAATCATGATTTCATTTTAAATTTTAAAATTTAATAAATAAGCATTTTTTTCATACTAGAAATGCCAAAGATAACTGAAGGAACTGCAAGAAAACTTATTCCATTTCAAAAATCTTTCCTTGACATTTGATGTCTTCTTTGATAACCATAAAACAGAATTCTTACAAAAATAAAACCAGCTCTAGTTGAAAACTATATTTGCTCTTACAGTTCCATAAAGTTTTATATTCCAAGTCAGTCAGATGTCCCTCTTTTTACTATAATACTATGTTATTTAATTCTGGGGAGGAATAAGAAAAGAATTTTTGTAGATAAATATTAAAATTTCTGTTAAAAATAAAATTAATTTGTAATTAAAAATTAGTAAAGGCAATTATATTTAAAGAAAAAGAAACAAAGAAATGTCTAAATATCTGTTCATAAAGAAAAGTCTACAAAAATGTATGGCACATGGAAATTAAAAGAAAACAAAATCTTGTATGTTGAAGATACTTCTTTCCTCTTTTACCTCCTTCATGTAGCCCTTGTGTATCTCTATCCAATCAGATTTGTTTCAGTTGTTTAACATACTAGAAATCTACTTATATTCTTCTTTACTTTTTGTTGTAATTCATATTAGTTGAACTTCAGTTTGAACAACTTTTTCAGAGTACTATAACATGTCCCTTGATGATCGATATACATGAATTTCTTTTTATTTTATGAATTATAATGACTGCTCCATAACTTTTAACTGAACAAGCAACAGTTAAGGAATTGTAAATTTTCATTCTTTGAGTTCAGTGTGAGCTTCTTTAAATTTTTGTTTTTTTTTTTTTATTTCAGTGTTAACTTTTTTAAAAATAGCAATGTTTTTATTTGTTCTTTGAGTATTTCATAATCAAATTTCATTCTCTCTCTCTCTCTCTCTCTCTCTCTCTCTCTCTCTCTCTCTCTCTCTCTCTCTTCCACTGTTTTGTAATGCATAGAATGTAGTTTACATTAGCTGGCTACACTCAGGTCTTCCTGGAGGATATACTAGGTAGCCTATCTTTAAAGCAAATTGACTCTCCCTCTTTCAATAACAATCAAGTGCTGTTATTTTTATGACTTGTACATAGTAGGTCAAGCCTTATTTTATCTGTGTAACACTGTTCCCTTGAAGTCATCTACAAGTTCTCTATCTGTCTTTTGTCTTCATGCTCACATAGATGTTTGAGTCTTGAGGAATGGAATATGATATAGACATACTTTTTAATGCCTGAATATCCCACTTGATCTCTTAATCACTGCATATTTATCAGTTATTAATTACTGTCTGCTGCAGAAAGAAGCTTCTTTGCTCAGGGCTTAGCACTACACTGATCTGAGTGCAGCAGGAAGTCATTAGAAGTCACTTTATTAAACGTGAACTGTAAGACAGAATCAAAAAATTCAACTTTTTTCATTTAAAATTTATTTATGTGAGATTTTACAAAAGCATTTATGAACTGAGTATCATGATATGTTTAAGGTTTAATTTGTTGCTTTTAAGAAAACAAAATGGAAGGCGGGAAAGCATTGATGTGTAAAGAAAGGTAAAAATCTTACTTGTCTAACTGAGGCTCCCATAATGTTTATTTCCTTTGAATTATTATTGTTTTACAAACTTTGCTCAATCTTTCTGCATCAACACCATCATTAAAATTATAATCACCTTCCATATAACCAGGATATTGGTTAGTAGCTGTGAGTGCAAATCAACATTTGTAAATGATGGGAAAAAATGAGGAAGAATGGCAAGAAATACCAACTTTATTAAACACATAGATCTAAGTGATGAATTACAGCGCAAACATTACCTCGCTGTGCTTGTTAGCACTTTCCTCAGCGTTTATCTTTAGTTACTTCCCTTTGTGGCAAATGGACCTAAAATATCTTCAGCATAATGTCACACATTTTCATCATAAGCAAGTTTCCTACTAATGACAATTTGCCACAGGCCCTATTCTTCTGCTTGAGTATTCAAAGCTATTTAGAAGACAAATCACAGTGCCTGCTTATTACAGGGGAAAAAGCTGTTTCAATCTTTATTTTTCACTCTAGCTACTGAACTTCCTTGGCAATCTTTGAGATTAAAGGAGAAATCTTAATGACTTTGAAGAAATTTTGCTCTTCTTAATAATGTTTTTTAAAATTAAAATATCTAAAAGACAAATTACCCCTCATAAAGAAATCTTTATCTCTCTTTTCCATATATAAACCAAATTCTATAACATCTCTTTATTGAATAACTTTAATCTGGTTTTTATTTCTCACCATTTTTTGTTAGTTTATTATGTATTTATCAACATGTAAAATTCCAGATTTTGGATTAAGCTGTGTAGACACTTTAATCTCACTCCTAACTGCTTTTTCTACAGTCATTCCACAGTAAGTCATAGTTGTAATTATTCAAAAGATGAATAATCATTGAAATAAAGTAAAAGGCTCAGCCAGTCTATAATCAAGGAGTTCTAAATTGGATTATCAGAAAAGGAGTGCTGTTACTCCTTGACACAGGGCTTTTCTGTGTTCCCCAGGCAGGGTTTCAACTGTAGTTTTTTTAGCTTTAGTTTCCCTGGCACTGGGATTCCAGGGCGGCATGCAACACTTGAATATCCAGTAGAAAGAAAATATTAAATTACAAAATACAATTGAGTATGGGGAGACTCAAAGTGATTTAGATTGGTGCCATCAACCTATGTTTATTACAAATTAGATATTACTTTTTACACTTAAATATGTCATAAGACAAAGAGAAATACTGCAGTGAAAAATAATTTAACTGTTGGACAATTAATCATATAAAAATTTCAAATATATTTGTTTGATAAAAATAAATTGAAGTTCCACATTAAGGCAAACATAAGTCCAAAGATTATTGGTTTTTAATTATAATTATTATTTAACTTATAGGGTTGTCAGAAATCAATAGTTGGTTTTCTGGAAGTATCAACTCAAACCAAATTAAAATATACTGGCATATGTTTAGATATTTCAGCTTCTGTCTTTAATATGAAATTGAAATAAT
Source organism: Arvicanthis niloticus (assembly GCF_011762505.2). Classification (NCBI taxonomy): domain Eukaryota; kingdom Metazoa; phylum Chordata; class Mammalia; order Rodentia; family Muridae; genus Arvicanthis; species Arvicanthis niloticus. The sequence continues at coordinate 7,786 of NW_023046531.1, forward strand.
ACTTCATGTTTTAATAATATGGATTTAAAATAATCATTTCTTGGTTAAAACTGAAGTCTTGGGTTTTAGTAAACTGTATCCAAAGCATTCAAAGGCTTTTGGAAGTTTAATTTTGCTCTGGTACTTTTGTGAGATCTCTGTGCTCAGTGATCTCACTAATATTTGAAGGTCATTGCATATGTTTCTACACAAATTCCATTCTCAAAGATCCTTTCTTGTTTCTTCTGTTAGTTATGCTTAAGTATTCTCTATTTTATATGAAAACAAATGATAAACTACCACTGAGATATTCATCTTTGTTCTTGACAATAAAGAACTTTAAAGTTTGTACATTTATTATAAATTTTTAAATAGAAAATCGATCATTTTAAGATATTTTCATGTTCTTATTAAATGCCTTATACAAAATTCAGTGACTGAAAGTTCAATAATTAACTATAATATTTCTTTGATCTTTTGATATGATTAAAATATAAATGCTATATAACAATTATCATGTGCCTATAGAAACTAATTAAACTTAAGAACAAAATCAATGGAAATTTAAAAAGTGATATAAGTAAAAAAGAAATGTAAAATTCTGCATGAATCTGTAAACTGGCCATAGTCATGAATCCATTCAATCCCAGCCCTCAGAAAGCAGAGGGAGATGGTTATCTATGACTTAGTGACCCACTCAGTCTACATAAAGTTGTCCAGGCCATCCAAGTCTGAACAATAAAACCCTGTCCTAAAAATAAATCAGAATACATTATATGAGCTAAAATGTCCAATAAAACACATTTAAAAACCTGATGATGCAAAATATCCATATGAAAATTTGAAAAATATTTTAGGGAACTTGGAGCTTTAATGGCTTGGAGATTACAATTCAAAGCAGAATGCTGAGTAATTTTAAATTCTCCTATAAATTTTAAGTGGAAGTCTTTCATAAAGCTTTAGGTCTATGGTTACAATTTAAGCCTGGCTTTATTTGTTTTAAATAAATAAATAAATAAATAAATAAATAAATAAATACTTAACTAGATGTCTACTTATATTAGTTACCTTCCTCACTTTTGTGATACAAAATGTAACTTTAAAAAGGAATGCTTATGTAAATGTAACTTTAAAAAGGAATGCTTATTTTGGACAACAGTGAAAGGAATCAGTGAGTTTTGGCAGGGAAGGCAGCTGGTCATGACTCTGCCATCAGAAGTAGGGAACAATGAATGGATATTCTCAGTTTACTTTGCCTTTTAATTCAGTTGAAGACCCCTGTCAATAGAATGCAACCACTAATATTTAGTATAGGTCCTTTCTTAGCAGTTATCTCACTGCAGAGACTGGATGTGACTAGAGGCATGTCCAGTAGATTTAAAATCATGTCAAGTTAAAAATAAATATTTTTATCATCATGATTTTACCCACAACACTATCAAACAAACAAGAAAAGAAAGCTCACTCCTATCCTTACACCAATTCCTAAAGTGTTCAGCACATACTTCTCTTTTTCCATAAATTCATGATTACTAGAAGCTGCCTGGGATTTGCAGCTAGAAATAGTTGTGATTACCAGTATACTCCTAAAGGTTATGAATTGTACTTTTCTGCTGAAAACCACTTAGGAGAAATGTATGAAGTGGATTAGAAATAACCATTCCCCTTGGATCTCTAATTGCTATTTGGGGAATCAATATAAACAGCCATTACTAGGGCTTGACATAAAAATAAAGCAATCATGTTATAAAACTCCTGTTTTTAAAATCATTGACTTTGCTTATTTGCACTCATACTTTATTTTCTCTTTTCTGCTATAGGAACAAAGCTTTCTTCAGTCGTTTATGAGGTTAATCACTTCACTTGTGTAAGATTGCTTTTGACAATATGAACAATGAAGTTATTCCATTGGGTTATTGATTTTCTGCGTTCTTTTCAGAGTCTTCTCCATGTAAGCTCATCTGCCTCTAAATAAATGAAAAAGGGAGTAACAACTGCCAGTAATTATCTTTTTTTAAATCTTTCAATGCCACTTTTTGAAAAAAAAATTCCAAAAACTGATTACCTTAATCTTCTGTATGAGCTTCTATCTTCATGATATATCCTAGAAAATGATTTCTCCAATTTATGTATAAGATTATCAGTGTCTTCATGTAAGTAAACAACATTAATAACTACAAAATTGAAGTAGAAGAAACCATGATCACTGCCTTTAGGTGGAATCATAAATGTTTCTGTATTAACTCACATCTGACCTTCACAGTAGTTCAGTAGTTGAAGCATTACAGAGCTAGTATTGACAGCTGGCAGAACTGTGCAGTAAAGCACTCCAGTAATTTGTCCAGGCCACAGAACAAATGGATGTCAAAGCTGAGGCTCACACTTCACCGCTATGCACTGCCCATAGTTTTCACAGTACTTTTGCACTATTTCAAATATCTTGCCAAATGTCTAAAAAGACTCATGAATGGGAAGTGTGTGTGTGTGTGTTTTATTTAAATATCAGATGGTTTATAGGTGATAAACTGTTTCTCAGCCAGAAAACTATTAAAATTAGCATCAGTTTTTAAAATGTTATTTTCTTGGTTGTTTTGTTTTAACCCACTGAAAGTCTGAGGCAGTGACAAATGGAAATATTCCTTAGAACAACTGTTGGTATACAGCATATATCTATATTAATAATAAGTATAGTGGAACAAATTCTAATATAATTTTGGTGACATAACATTTAATTTCTAATATCAACTGTACTTTATATAGAAAGCACAACAAACATAAACTACTTTTAAATCAATTTATGTACTAATAGGTATGTGTACTGTGCTCAAGCCTCGTGTCTGCAGAGTGTTAAGAGAGCATGAGAACTCCAAGAACTCGATATATGATATGTCAAAATTATTGTATGGTAATAATGAACAATGAAGTTATTCCATTGGGTTATTGATTTTCTGTGAAGCAAATCTGAGTTCCCTGCAAGATCAACAGGTGCTTTTAACCACTGAGTTGTCTCTTCTACTACATAAGCAGCTTATTATTATAAAACTCTAAAAGCAAGGGTTTATGATATGTAAAGCTAAATATAAAATTATTTAAATTCTTCTGATTACCAGTAGTTACTCTTCCAAACTCTTTTATCTATTTTCAATACTTCTTAGGGCTCCAAATATTTTTTCTTTCTTTCCTTCCTTCCTTCTTTCCTCCCCTCATTTCTCTCTCTCTCTCTCTCTCTCTCTCTCTCTCTCTCTGTCTGTCTGTCTCTCTCTCTCATCTCCCCTCCCCCTCCCCTCCCCCTCCCCTCCCCCTTCCCCTCTCAGTCTCCATCTCCGTCTCTATCTCCGTCTCCATCTCCCTCTCCATCTCTATCTCTATTTCTCCGACAAAATATATCTAGCCTTGGCTATCATGGAACTGGCTCTACAGACCAAACTGGCCTTGATCTCAGAGATTCACCTGCCTCTGCCTCCAGAGTGATGAGATAAAAGGTATACGCCACCAGTGTCTGGACTAAATAGCTATTTTAGATAAATGCATAACTAATATGTCATATGTAATATGCATACAATTTAAAAATGGCTAACATCTTAGTTATATTTCTTCAACAAAAAGAGTAAATATGTGTGTGACAGAGAGAGAGAGAGAGAGAGAGAGAGAGAGAGAGAGAGAGAGAGAGAAGAGAATGAGAAAACATGGTAAGTCAATCACATATGCCTGGTTTATGAAGCTGTACCTTAAAGAAGCAAAAAGAATCTTTTATTTCATAGAAATGTAGACAGTCCAAGGGTTAATGGTTCAGCTGTTGTATCGAATATCAGATTTAATAAATTTCTACATTTCTCTGGTTAGGTGGCTGTGATTAGGTGGCTGTGATGTTTTGCTTTCTGACTGAAATAATTGTGATTTATTGTGAAAATCATAGTTTTAAGACAGGTCAGTTTCTGAGCAAGGAATTGCTTCTAAACTTGATACCAAAGTCTCATAAATTATTATCAAATTAAAATGATATTTTCATTAAGACAAGTCAAAATAATATATGTAACAACAGGCTTTGAAGGCATTTGATATAAAACACTTTCCAGATTTTCTTTTATATATATATATATATATATATAGCCATCCATCACCGTTTTCTTCTAAAGATTATTTATTAAATATATATAGAATAATGGTTAATCTAAACTAGTAATTTGATGGGTTTAGAATAACAACAGAACCAAATTCCTCAGCATGTCTTTGAAAGTTACTCAAGGTTAAGGCAATTAAAGCATGATACCCATTTTAAAGATGAATACTATCTTGCCTTGGTTGCTGTCTCAGTTGAGTAAAGAAATAGAATGATAGCTGAGGATATGCATTCATTTCTATTCATTTCTGTCTGCCTCTTGACTGTGGACACAAAGATGATGGTTGTCTCCAGCTAATGTATGCATATGTTCACCACAATGGTGGACTATATTCCTTGACACAGTAAACCAAAATGAAACCTTTCAGTCTTCTCCCCCTGTGTCTGCATTCATGTGACTTTACTTGTTTGAATGAGGGTAGACATGTGCACCAGCAAGCATGTGGAAGTCAGAATAACATTGATTGCCTGTCCATACTTTTCACCAAATTTGCCTCAGTTTTTCTTTTGTTGTTTATCTCTGCATATGACAGACAAATTAGTCTCTGAGGATCCAGGGAGATACCTGTTTTCATTTCCTATCTTCCTCTCCTATTTCTGCATAGGAACTTTGGCATTAGAATCTTCAGCTATGTATCTGTATCCCCTGAATTTTACATGGGCTTGAGGGATTCCAACTTGAAGTTATGTTTGTGTAACAAGTGCTTCTACATACTATCTCCAGAGTGTTTTAAGTTCATTTGTAAAGTATTTGGTTACAGCAAAGAGACAAATATCTATTCAACAGATAGAATAACGGCTTTCATGATAGAATTTTCCACATGTACATCATTCAGCTTTGTTGTAACAGTTATTTTCTACAACCACCTTCCTTCAGCCTCCAAGCTTTTTTTTACTTTTTTACACAAAAATACACACACACACACAAACACACACACACGGGGGGGGGGGGGGCATGGCATGCATACAAGCATGTGTATGCACAGACATGCATCCATATACATATGTTTATGAGAGTACTCAGAGATACTTAGATACATGCATACATGTAGGACTGTGAAAGGAAAGCATGGTTTCTGGTCGAGCACTGGTTAGAAATCACCAGAACTCCCTAGGTGATCCTAAGGGATGGCATGCATTTAGCCACACTCTCATACTCCTGGCTCCTGACACAGGCTCCTGCAGCAGACTTCCATAAATCTGGGTCCTCCCGTCACATCACATAGGACAATGCCCACTAGCTGCTCCACAGGTAGAGGGCTTGACTACAGGACACATAGCCTCAACAAAGATCTCCATATTAAAGAGATAGCTAAAGACCAGAGGGCATAGCCAATTAAACATTCCTTCCCAGACCCTCCTCCTTACAAAAGGTATTTAACCTCAGGCCCACCCTGAGAATACCAAGGTATAGTTTCATCCATTTTTCACCATGAAAATAAATATCTTAAAACCATGGACTTTTTCTCTTCTTTGGGACCCACAGTGGGGAACAGTGGAGAAGGTTTTCAAGTACCTAGCCACCACCTAATCTCCTGCAGATGACCTTTCCATGTTCTCAGCTTGGAGTCCACCAACCCAAGCAAGCAAGCAGAGTCAACCACCCAAGCTAAGCAAGCAGCCACCACACAGCTAAGCAAGCCACAGTAACCAAGCCAAGAACTCTCCCCGCTCCTCCCCCTTCGGGTGCCAGCAAATCTAGTCCAGACACGCCCACTTCCGCAGCCTCCCAGCGGCACCTCAGAGCCCAAAGGCCTGACAACTAGCAGGTTCCTGGTGCTTTTTATCCCAGGGACCGACAAGTCAAGAGCTCTGTCTCCTCTTGCGACCTCAGACTGTGCTCCCTACCCCAAGTGGAGTCCCACGGCTTCACATAGCCTGATGTCTGCCCGGTGGTGCCAGTGTGGAGTGAATACAGTCAAATTCCTGCGCCTCTGTCCCCCAGAGGCCCTAGTCCCCTGACAAGACAGAGGCGGGTCCCACACATCAAACCAACAGATACCCCGCTGACATTTCGACCCACACATAAATACACACATATATAGAGAGATACATCTAATTTTCTTTATATGTGTTGTTTGTGTTGACCTGTATATTTATTTTTTTAAAGGACACAAAGTGGAGAGTAGGGAAGTGGATGGATTGGGTCTGTGGAAAATGAAAGATGTGGTAATTATGGTCAAAACATATTGTATATAACTACATAGGTAAATACATGGGAGGAAACCTAGTTATTTAAAATTTCTTTCTTTCTTTCTTTCTTTCTTTTTTCTTTTTTTTTTTTTTTTTTTTGTTAGCTCACTACCAAACTTTTTGGTTACTAATATTATCAGGATGGACTCAGGGAGAGCTGTGGTGATTACTAATGGGGCCTTGCAATTATTATATGCTAAAGTGGGGTCAAATGCAGGAAAACCAAGGGATACTCCTATTGGTTGTCAGAGAAATTCAAAGTGAGGTATATCATTTATTTTAGAAATTTTTCTTACCAGCAGGTGCACCTGCAGAGGCAGACTCTGAGATGCCAGTATGTGCAACATGAGTATTCATTCATTCAGCTAAAGAATACAAGTCAGTCTGAAACCGAGTTAATGAATGAGGTAGTGAAGCAGAAGTACCTTAAACTTCAAGTATTTATACTACCTACACTCTATTCTAACTTCAAACTCTCTTACTCAATAAAGTCTGAATTTAATAGTTTATTCTTAGTTATTTAAACCAATGTAAAACAACCTACTGCATGGCATTATGAAAAGTTAGCATGACTGCTACCAATGACAAATAAGTTGAAAAAAATGAGAAAAAAAGCTTGACTGTGTCTTGATAGCTAGGGAAAACATACCAAGTCATTTCTGTGTATGGACAAGAACTAGTCTCTCTTGGGTAGGAGACCAGCCCACAGAATACTGAACAGGAGACAAGACTTATTTTTGATATGCTATAAAGTGTTCTAAGTATGTATAAAAAAGACTATACTATTAGGTATTGGCAAATGTTAGCATTGTACTTCCTAAGTCAACCAGACTACATTGGAAGGCCACGCATTCAGAAATATTTGAGCAGCACAAATAGGTGTCAATGGTTTAATTTTTTATTAAGTATTTATTCATTTTTATGTTTATGAGTGATATGTCTTCATAAACACCAGAAAAGGGAATCAGATCATATTGCAGATGATGGTAAGCCATCATGTACTTGCTGAGAATTAAACTCCAGACATCTGGACGAGCATCCAGTACTATTAACTACTAAGCCATATCTCCAGGTGGGCTTAAATATTTTTAATAGACACAAAGTTAGGTTTGAAGATAATGCAATAGATCTGGCAACAATCAGGGGTAACTTGGGCATACTCAAAATATGCCATACAAAACTGTTAATTATTTAAAACTTAACTCTTATCTGTTGCATATTATCTGAGTTATTCATAAAGCTAAACACAAATTATGCCTTCTCACAATTTTATTTGTCCAAACAAACTGCGGTTTTAAAACACATAGCTAGTTAATGACAGTTAACACAAAAAAGTGCATCTTTATTAAAATGAAATACTATGATTAACTTCTAAGAAATCAAAGCTACTCAAAAGTTTCTAGAAACATTTCCAAACAACTAATTAAAATAGAACTAGTGGCAATGTTTAAATTTTTTTAAAAAAAAACCACATAAAAACAGAATAAATTTAATGTACATCAAAGACGTCATCATGGGAATGGTTCTTGAACCAAACCCTGAAGGAGAATAGTGTGGCCTCAGATCATTTCAGAGCCTAAGGCATGAATCGTCCATGAAAAATGCTGTTTGTCTGAATTCTTAGGGTGAAAATATGGGCATCCGCTAAGTAAAAATCTCAAGGGAGAGAAAGAAATCTACCAAAATTTTGTAAAAATGTCCTCACTGTGGTAATGCAATTATAAGAAAAAGTGTGAATTTAAGCTCTAAACATTGTTTTTAATCTTTGCTTTTGCTGGATGTACAAGACTGAGTAAATTACTCAATTTCTCTGAATTACTGTTTACTCATGTTTTAATAAAAATGGTTTGGATTTAACATTATACCAGTGGAGCACTTTAGAATTATCTACAAGTAACTTATAAACTTGTTTACACCTTCATCAAACTTTTATTAAATATTTTATTTTTAATGAAAAAATTTCCATTGTATTTTTATCATGTTCTCCCTCCTTGAACTCCTCTAAGATGCTCCTCATATATCAACCACCCAACTGCAAACCTTTTCATTCTCTCTCTTCTGTTAGATAACAAGCATATAACCAACAACAGCAACACACACATACACACACACATACACACACATACACACACATACACACAAACACAAACACACACACACACAAACACACACACACACACACACACACACACACACACACACATACACACCAAAAAAACTCCATAAAATCAGAAAGTCAGCAGTCATAATATATAAGCCAAAAGCAAAGAAGAATAAAAGGCCCAGACAAAACAATAAAATCTACAAAATTATCATTGAATTTGTTTTGTAATGTTCATCTGTTACTGAGCAAGAGGCCTACAATTAAGTGTGGTTAATATAACAGTGAGACTCCACTGGAGAAAACTAAATATTCCTTTATATTCCTTTGCAAACAGAGGTGAGTTGGAGATGGTTTCTTGGCTAGAGGTGGGAGCCGTGTTGCCTCTCCTCTCTGTGGAGGTCCTGTGCATACTGGCACAGTTTCATTGAACTCATATGTGCATCAATCCTGTTGTGTCTGGCAGGCACTATTTTGGAGTCATCCATTCCCTCTTACTCTTATAATTGTTCTGCCTCTGCTTTGGCATAGCTCCCTGAACTCTAAGCAAAAACCTTGTATAAAGACATCCCATTTAAAACCATATTTTATTCAGTCTCTCACTTTCTGTACCTTGTCTATTTGTGGCTCAACACATCTGGCTTCCTTCATAAAGATAGATAATGTTGACTCAGAAGTGGTTTCACAAGATTTGAGGTCTAGGGGCATTGAGAGATAAACATAATTCCTGTTGGTTTCAGGATTTGCCTGGCTCTAAGATAACATAGAGGTTACTTAGTCTGTTGTAAAAGCAAGTGACATTATTCATAAGAATGGGTTTTATGACTTACATATAACGATCAAGTATTAAGGGGAAAGAATATTCTTTAAGAGGAAAAGATATTGCATGGAATAAGTAAATTCTGGGAGACATGGGAAGAGCCTGTCTCATCGGACAGTAAAGGATCACCAGGTTGTAGAATTACATCACTCCTGGCATTCCAGCAAGAGTAGCTAAGCACTTCATTCCATTGAAGAGATAAACTGTGTTTTAACTTTCCTGGCTTCTCCAGTGCTCATCTGTGTGCATAAGGCCTTTTTGCCCTCTATATATTTCTATTATTTTAGCCTTAATTTTTCTAGTCTACTTCCAATCAATAATTTCCTTTGTTACTCATCTTTAATGGTTAGCTAGGGTCTTAGCCCTTCCTCCAAGCCATCTGTATGCTAGACACTGTGTTCCACTTCTGCCCCAACTGGCTCCTAACAAACCAGCAGTCATGTTACTTGCATTAAGGAGCTATTGCACTCCCAGACCTTTAGCTGTTTTAAAGGAGTTACAACACCACATTCATCTTTTACTTGCATCTTTCCCATGGTTCACTCTATTAGACAATGCTCAATAAATGCTCATTAAATAAGTGTAAATAAATATAGTTGATTAGCCTATCCATACCAAATGTGAAAAAAGAGGATTTATTGCTGGCCTATTATAATTATTAGGGAATATGCTTAAAGATATAATCCAATTTTTAGGAGATAGAGATATAAAAGTTTTCTTTCTTATCAGAGAGCCACTATCATATTTTGAGATAAGAATAATCTTTCTCCTCTCTCTCTCTCTCTCTCTTTCTCTCTCTCTCTCTCTCTCTCTGTATGTGTGTGTATATATGTATATGTGTGTGAGAGGTCTCAGAAACAGAGTATTATTAATGAGAAAGGCAGCTTTCAGAGAATCATTCTTCTTTAATACCGACTTAATTGTGAAATCAGTTTTGCTTCCTTATTCCTAAGTGGATAAAATATATTTATCATTCCCAAGCTATAAAAGGCTACTCTGAAAATATCTGCAGACACAGTTGCTATAGAAACCATCCTTTTTTTTTTTTTTTTTTTTTTTGGCCTAGTACAACAGTCATCTAAAAAATACTAAAACCATTTCACCTTCCTGCAGTAATTATGGACAGACTGCAATCAAAATATCTATGACATACTTTGCTTTTAGGTGTGCCACCAAAGCATATTTATTAACACTGTAGAATATTTCTGTAAAGAAGCAAGGCACACTTTTTTTTCTTGCAGCATTAACTTCCAGGAGCTGTCAGGGAAGGAGAAAGGCTTTTATTTCACATTCCCCTAATGTCTGCCTCTCTTCACCTTACACACTTATGCACACTGTATAAACAGATGAGTGGAACATATGTGCCAAAAATGCAAGAGTTTCTAAAGATTTAACAAAGTAGAAGACAATAGAACTTGGAATTTCATATATGAAAACCAAAGTTACTTCTAATATCCTTCCCCACTATCCTTAAATCTCTACTGAGAAACTAAACACCAAGGCATATATGTAGTTTGGGAATATAAATATGAAAAATTAAACAAAAATAAATAGTATTATAGGATATAAAAATTTATATTAAAAAAGACTAAAAGTACCATGCTTTCTCTGCCATTTCTACAAAGGATTCAAATAGAGAATACTTTATTTCAGTTGAAATTTATGATCTATTGACCCTGAAGAAGAAATGTGTGCATCAGAGGTTGAAGGAAGACAATTTAGAATAGTAGCACAGTTCAAAGAGAAGAAGCAGAAGTTGTCTATCCATGAAATTTAGTTCACATAAGCAAGTTCTAGGATTAACCATAACTAATGCACTTACTCAATGTTGTAAGTATGAAGCAAAATTTGCCAGGGTGAGATCATGTTAGTGGGCCATCAACTTGGTCCTGTTTGCACACCGCAGGCAGAGAGAAGCTAGGTACATGATCACACCACATCAAACAGTCAACACTTTTAATTGTTCCTGACAAGAGGGAAAACCACATGCAGGGTCAACTGAAGTGAGGGCTCCCATTTACAATACTGGTGTCAAAAATATTCTTAATATATTTTATGGTTGAAAAGGTTATGAATCTTATTCTGGGGCTGAATAGAAAATTCAGATATAAAGTAGTTTTTGAGAGAAAGATTCTCTTTATTTTTATTTATTTTATATTTATTACATATTGTTGTTGTACAACTAACGAAAGACTTTTAGATCACTTCAGAGTAAAAAAAGACAATAAAAAGAAAATTGAACTAATTAATTTGGTCCCCAGTATTCTCAATTAGAATCAATTTGCCCACCACCCATTATCTTTATCTTTCTTCTGAAAGACAATGAGTTCTAATTATTTCCCAGTGGTAAAAAGAGAAAATGGTCAAAGTTCTGAAAAGCAGTGTTCTAAAAGAAACTGATTCTCATAGTTGATTTCCTCAGTGTAACATGTGAGTGTAACATCACATGGTAAAGGAAAGCCTCACCCCAATGGTTCCTGGTATCCTTAATGAAAAGGATGAAAACTACATATATTTTAAATTTACCATCACACCTAGTTGTGCTATAATGATTTAAGTTACTTCTAAAAAATAACATAGGATAGAATTCACACCATGTGAGTGAGAGATTTATCACATACAAAACTATAAAAATTCCAATTCTTACCTATTTATTTATAAAGGAAGATAAGCTAATGATGTCATTTAATTTTCTCATTGGAAAATGAATAATAGCTGGCATTCAAAATTATATATATATATCACATAAAATGATATAGAAGACCAGGAAGAGGAGCAAACCTAGTACATATCTCATTTATTTATAGAAGTGTGTGATTAAAAACTGATTTCTTCTTTACTAGATATTTATCTGGAAACATAAAGCTTTTTAGTTTTTATAAAAATAGGCAGATGTTTCAAACTGTACTATTTTCTTTGACATGCAAGAATAAATCATTACAAAATAAAGGCCAGATACTATTATCTAGCACAAATATAAAACTACATACAAACACAAATATTTCCTAGTATGAATCAACTTTATAATTTCTATGAGTTTTCATTTTTTTTAAAACTGTAACTCAAAAAATATTAAGAAATGTGAAAGTGTTTGCATGGTTAGCCACATGTAGTGAATAGAATGGTGTGGGGGAAGGGCATGGGTCATTTATACCTTAAACACACATTCAATTTTCTCAGTTTAAAAGGTATTTTTGTTATTGGAAAATTCCTACAGTATTCCATTGGCTTATAGTATACTTTTAAATACTGAAAGCTTTTTTTGATGCAAATAACTTTCTTCCTATTTCTAGGATGCTACCCTTCTGTGATGATGTATTTTGGGGCAACAATCAGTTCATCAGAGACATTCCCTGCTTTATTATCCAGAGGTCCCAGGGGGAAAAGTAGAAACAGATGGGGAGCAGAGTGCACTGCCCTATTGACTAAATTGCTGCCCATCACAGAAGCTGCAATCCTCAGAATTAATCCATTGAGCACAAATGTACCTGTCCTAAGTACCAAGTCTATCACAAAACAAAACAGAACCTCCTGGGCCATATGACAAAGGCTTTAAAGTCAGTAGAGACCTGAAAGACAGCACCTCAGGAAATTGATCTGGTGATCAATTTATGATCACCAGATAAAGCAAATATTTTAACAAAATATTTTTTATCATGGAATTCCTGTCAATATTTTATCAAAAGATGTGAGAAGTATTTTCAGGATCAATAAAAATACAAATATTTTTATTGATCCTACTAATTATTAACTTATATTTATATTTCAGTTTCAATAAAATAATATTTGGTAACAGTAATTTTTGTTCCATAATACTAAAAATATACCTAGAGTAAGTAGCTTAAAAAGCATTTATGTCATTTTTAGTGTTTGAATATGATGAATAGCTATAGCATGACAATTCTAGTTTTATACTAGTTGAGCAAAGAAGTGTGGCCTGAGAGCATCACTTCTCAGAAGTTGGGAGTTGACTGGTTCTTGGGAATCGTCTTCAAATAATTTGTCTTTCGATAGATATGCATACAGCATAATAATTCCAGTAAAAAATAGATTACTTGTCACCCTTTAAACAAAGCCATTTTCATTAAGAAAAGTCATACTTAATTGTTATTTATTTTATCCCATTTACCAAAACATTCTAAAGATTCATCCACTCAGAGTACTAATTTATACAAAAGGGGCTCCAAGAGCCATGTATAACATTATACTGAACAGGCTGCTTAAGCTACTAGCATATCCTTGCATTCTATTTTCACTTTTCATTGGAAGTGGCTGCATAGAGTACAAGATAATGAACTCACACAATTGTGAACAAAAAGATGAATCATGTAGGTGGAGCTTTCTGCCTGAAAATAATTTTCTTTCTTCTTTCTTTTTTCCTTCCTTCCTTCTCCCTCCCTCCCTCTGTCTCTCTGTCTCTCTTTCTTTCTTTCTTTCTTTCTTTCTTTCTTTCTTTCTTTCTTTCTTTCCTTATTTCTTTTTTTTTTGTTTTGTAGGAAAAGTATTTGAAGTAGAAAGGACCTAACAATAGAAATTACTTCTGTGTCCTGCTTACTAAGAGTCACTAATAATAGCTAACTTAGATAACTTCTATTGAAATTAGTATCACAAAAATCATGCTTTTTGTATGCATTATTTTTGGTTTTCTTTTTGTTTTCTACTGATTAGTTTTAACAATGTCATACATGTATATAGTAATTAAATTAGTCTCTCCTCACTCTTTCTAATCTCCCACTCCCCATCAAATGAACACTATAATTCCTTTGCCCATAACTTATTTGTTTTTCAGAATCACTTAGTATATCCAAAGTTTTTCTTTATCCTTTGGAGCCTGGAAAAATCATCCATTGGTAAGAACCCAACTGAAGGCAATTGTTTTCCTGCTCCATGAAGACATCAGTAGAACATAGTTCTCCAGTGGAAGTGTGGTTCCCTGAGTCCCTCTTTTTTCATGGCTAATGGTGGATGGGTCTATAAAACCTTGCAAATCCTTTATTGTAACCCTTATGGTTTTATGGGAAGAAAATATGCTTAAAATATTTAGATCATACAGACTTGTGAAATCATAAATCCAGTACTTTCTAGGTTCTTCCTAATCACCATATTATGTTGTAGGCAGTATTAAGCAAGCATTAAAAGAAAGAGCAATGGGTAAAAAAACTCACAAGTGCCTTTGTTCAGGAAGAGGCACAGGGTACTCTGGAGGAAGCATCTGATACCACCATCAGTACACTGAAATAGAATTAAATAGGAGCTAATCACTAAAATGATAATATATAAATATTTTTATTACATGTGTTTTAAACTAATTGTAACAGTAGCAATGATCATCCTTTTTAATATCATTGCACAAAGAGTGAAAATTAATCATTTTTTGGTCAGAAAGTCATCACCAGTATTCTAATGCACATTACTTTGTCAAAAATAATTATAGTAATATGTAGAATGGTTACCTAAGTGACAGAAAAACACTATAAAGTGAGAGATGTAAGGCAAGTTGGTGTTTGTTACTCCTTAATTTTATGAGTAAGTGATGAGTAAGAGGGCAAATTCATTCCTTCATCATTACAAAATAAATCAATTTGTCCAAAATGTCTATAAAATATTTTATTAATTCAATTGAGCATGTGCAATTAAAAAATAAATTTTCATCATTATTTTATTGTGCAGAAATATATATACATATATTTCTATATATATAAAAGTATATATAGAATATATATATATATAGAAGTATATATAGAAATATATGTATATTTCTTATATATATATGAAAGAATTCTGTATGACCATATTAATACGATGGGAGAAAATGATCCATTGTCCTGTGAAAGGAAATCCCACAGCTATTAGAGGTCAGCTTTTTAACTGGCTGTCAGCTGCCTCTCCACCTGTCATTTATCTTTATGAGTTGGACTCAGTGCAGTATCTGACACTCAGTTTTACAGGCTCACAGGCTGGAATTTATCAGTTTCTCAAGTTGGCAGACTCTGGTAACAGAAATTCTAAATAACAGATATTATAAGGCATAGTCTCATAAGGAATCTCTTTTACTTATTTGTGAAATGGCAAAACTGCCTGGTAAGCATATCCCCTCATTACCGCATATTTCTGAGAAGATAAAGTACATAGTCGCACGCAATCAGAAATGTGTGCAAAGAAACTTGGACAGGAAGTTTCGGTTTAAGACACATGCCTAAATTCATATTATTAAGAATGATGAAAAACACACTTCTAATATTCACAGATTGTCTTGACCTTAATAAACATGACACTTTGCCCACTGGACAGAAACTAAATTGGGAACATTGATCTCTACCATGCCTTTTTCAGTTCAGAAAATTTGTTTATGTCTACTTACCAAATCTTTCCTACAAGAGCTGACCCCAGTCAGTGAATTTGCAAGTTAAACATACAACCCACTGGGCACCTCATTCAAAATGATGTGTTAATTTCTTGCAGCATATCAAATAGAAATATGAATAGTTGCCTAATACTGCCATGAAAAACTGAAATTAAACATATTAGCACAGAATATGTTACAAAATACAGAGAAAGAATAGGAACTGCTCACTAGTGCAGCTAGGAGAATGGAGTCAGGCTAGAAAGAAAAACACCAGAAGGTTTTTCGCTCATAGTTCATTCATTTAAGCAAAATAATTTCTTTAAAGACATACAAATAAATTTATATTTCATGACAGTAATTATATGCAAGTCAAAATATCTCAGTGTGCTTCTCTTTACAATTTTGTACTACCGTAAATGCACATTTATGATTATTCCATGATGTAATTTGTGGGTGGCTTTTTTTCCTACTCAGCAAACCTCTTCCCACACAGCAAGACCTCACATTACTTTAATTCAAAATCACTGCATGAATTGTTTGAAAGTGTCAAATTTTCATTGATCTCAGGCTCTTTGATAACTACTGTAAGGATCTGTGATTTGCAGAAAATGATACCCCAGATTCAAATAGTATGCAACAGCAAAAGAGAGTTTATTATGCAAAGAACCTTCATGCAGGGTTCTACAATACTTTGGGAAGGATGGTATCAATGTATACTTTGCAGGGTCAACTTCAACCCTTTTAAGGAAGGTGTGGGTGACATTTATCTTTCTCTCCCTTGATTGGTTGGTTCTATCCCCAAGGATATAAGTGCCTTTGTGATCGATTAAGGCCCTGGTGGATTTGTGGGACTTTAGCTGATTAACTATACTTTGCTCAAAGGAGGTGGTATGGCAGCTTCCACAGCTCCTGATTGGGTGCATGTGAGGTTGGCTTAGGTTAGGTGGTGGGGCAGCTCCCTGATTGGCTTCTTGTCAGGGGTTGTTTTTCCTTGAACTGACTTGTTTTAGACTTTTCTAGTTCTGGGAAACAGAAACATAGGCCTCATCTCCCAAACTGCCAGTTTTCAGCCTGTCATGGAGTCGGCCTGGCTCTGCTTAACTCTCTCTTCTCATCCCATCTCATGTTCAGCCCAATAATTCACACTACTATCTTTTGAAATTGCATATACTTTTAAATATATTCATTTATTTTTTGTGTGTTGAAGTACATTGCATGGACATACACTAGTATACTTAGAGACTGATGAAGATCATTTGCATCTGAGTAATTTTTCTTAAAAGTAACAGTTTTAATTTTATCGATGCCTTGCCTTTCACAAATTATAAGCATAGTTTATGTTTAATGATTTATAACTATTTTATATTTATATGAATTTTGAACTCCACACATTTCAACAACACCTAATTTTTGATATTTTAAAAAGATTAAAGTGGATCTCTGAGAGCTTATCAAATGTAAATATAAGTAATTGAAAATAGAGTTGAAGCTTGCTCTATGCTAATCTATTTCTTTTTATTGGAGACTTTTTATTTCATTATATATAAAGCTTATAAAAATCTAGAATATAGATTTGACAAGTAAAGTACTTCCACTTATTTTTCTACTAAATAATTTGAATTCAGGCAAGATTTCAAGAGTTTTCTTAGAGGTTTACTTTTTCTCATTCACTCAAATCACAAACCATCTTCATCAGTCTCATTTCTCTAGAATGTCCTTTTAATGCTGTCTAACCACACACTGACTTTTTTTTATTGTTTGTATTTGATAATAGTATACAAGATGCACAGACATAAGCCCCCTTTCCTATACTGTCACATCTACATGGAATTTGTAAGTGTTTTATATTATTGACACCTATACTTGATCTGATTTTATACCAAATTTATATATATTTGGATTTTATACCAAATTTGACACTAAATAGTAGTTTGGAATGTGGACTTAGTTACATCAAAATTAAGAAACAAAAGCTCAAATATGATTTTCTAGCCATTAAATAAACCATTTAGTAAAGGGAGATCATACTGATTTATTTAATAAGATTTGATTATTATCTAGTATATCAAGTAAGATTCTTAAGAAAATGTTAAGTATAACATTTTGTTTTATAAAAGTATAATTTATAAGTTTGAGATTCACGATGATGGTGCCCACCTGTACCTGAGGGGCTGCAGGCCACTCTGAGAAGCCTGAGAAGTCTATAAGGAGCCTGAGACCCTATCTGATGCTTCCTGGGGAGATGTACAGGTGGAGAATGAGCCCACAGATCATGCAGTATCTCCTGAACAACTAAATATTTAAAAAGACAGAACTTATGGGAAGATGCAGCTAAAAAGTAGTGCCCTGGAATTGGAGGAGGGGATACAGTGGAAAGGAGCAGTGTGCATGGTGGAGCTAAAGATGTGGCAGCAGGACAGAAGGGAGGGCGGGCTCGGAGAGCGACTGCTAGGCCACAAGCATGCTGTTTCATTCAGGTGCTAGATCTGCGGGTTCAGCCTCGGTCATGGAGGCACAGCTGATGTTGTCTCTTTTGCTACTGGTCCTGCAGGGAGTAGGGGTTTGGGGAAAGCATAGGCCTTGGTCTCTGATCTGTGATGCTACCAGGGACCAGGTGATCAGAGCTGCTGCCTGAGACATGTTGATTTGGACAAACCATGCTGCATCAGAAAACCATGTGGAAGTCCATGATCCTTGCTCTCATTTGTTGCTATGACCAGGTGAAGATTCCTTTGTAATGGTATTGACGACTGCAGACTCGTAATTGAGAATGGGAGACATTAAAGGCTTCTGTGACAACACCTTTCCAAACTATGCACCCCAAAGAAGCAGTGCAGGCAGAAAGCTATTAAAGAGAGTCCTTTAAAACTGTGATAAAGATACTGAAGTGTAGCTCTTCATAGTTATTGGCTTCTAGTATCTGGAGAGGCCCTCAGGTATCTTTAAGAAGCTGGCATTGGGAGTTTGACCACACGCCAAGGAGTATATGGCCAATACAAATTGGACTTGGTGAAGTTCTTGTATTTTGTTTTTTTTTTAAAGGGTGCGGGGGGTCACAAAAGTGGGAAGGTGGAGTTATGAAGAATGGGAAGTGAGTGTAATCTGGGTATATTTTATGAAATTCCCAAATAACTAATAAAGACATTAAGTTGGGGAAAGTATACTTTATGTCAGATCAGTTGTAACTACCTACTGCAAAACATGTATATATACACATGCAGAATATTAATATGCACTAATCTATGTGGTTAGTATAAAACATATATAAGATATAATAATGCATTTTATATATCATATCAAAATAGTACTTTATTTGATCATTGTAGGAACATAATAATAATAATAATAATAATAATAATAATAACATAAGATTACAATACATGCAAAAAGTTCCTATTATCTTATTATGTAAGAACTACAGTGCTGTAGTGCAAGCATTACTTTTATGCTTATAGTGATGGTGGTATAAATCTCCTCTGCTTAAAATTCTACAGAAGCATGACATATACAGTGTTTTATAATGTATAATGCATGATGATAGTACTATAATAATAGTATAACAGTATTACAGATCATATTGATTTTATCAGTGTTATGTAGAGAATATCTACTTATGGAGAAGTTCACTATACTCAATATTTTATGCCATGACAGATACACACTCATCTCATGTACACTTGATTACATCTAGAAGATACACCCAATGACTGAAATTCACTGTTTAATTTTTTACACAGAAACTCACTAGGCTTTTCTACATATACTCTGTAATACTTGCCTAATGATAAAATAAACTAAGAATGTAGATCTCAGAACACATAATCATCATTATGTAACACCTGGTTGTAAAAAGTAATTTATCTAATTTTATATCAAAACTGCTTACTTGTAAGCCTGCCTACTTAATAAGACATTTCATTTACTGCAATCATTTCCAGAATGATTTAGGTGTAGTAATGCAATCCTGTGGTCCTGTAGTAGAAGGCTAATGCAAAACGATCGCAAGTCAGTTTCAATTCTACACAGGAATTTACTTTTCAATATTTAAAATATATATTGGAGCATAATATGTAAGTACTATGAAGAAGCATTTAGTGGGAAAGCATAATAAATGCATTTATTAGTTTGGTAAAAAGGAAATACTGTCTTATGCAGCAAACTGGATGGAGTTGGTGTCGTGACACAGGCATTCTTGAAAGCTTATAACAAAGCTTTCAGCTAGACTCAGCCAAAAGAGAATACCTATACCTTGAGAACAAAATGTGCATTTTCAAAGCTATAGATTTTTCAAGGACCATACCGAGCATTTTCTTAAGTTAATGCATTTATCTATGGTATGATTTTTGGTGATCCTCTCAAACATTTCAGAAAGGTTATTCACATTCTGTGGTTTATTGTCCATAAGAACACCATTTAAGTCAGGGGAAATAAACAGTTTCCAATGAACAGACTGACTCTTTAGAAAGTTCAATTGAACTTTGATATTTCAGATTCAGAACTCTGGTTTCCTTTAGAAACCACCTTGGAACTGTCTGGGTTATAAAATACATAAAATAGTTAACCAGAAACATCCTCACTACAAAATGGCTTCCTATGGTAAAAGTTATGTAACAATAATGCAAAGATAATAGCTTTACTTCTTATGAGAAATCATTACAAATCAATCAAGGTTGATGTTTTAGGTGGTTAGTTTACATATTACAAAGCAAACATAGTGTTTTACAGAAATTGCTGTAATGCCAACTTCCAGCTATGTTTAAAAAAATAAAAAGAAAAGAAAGAAGAACAAAAAAGGTGGAGCTTGTCTACAGATACCTTGCTACTTGCTAATAGGCTTTAATATGCTCTTATAAAAATATTCCTACAATTTCAACACTATGTTAACTACTGCTTCTAAATGTCATACGTATCTATCTACACCCTCTGAGAACACATTCACTTTTGGATCATTCTTTCATAAAAATAATCTTTAAATGCCTTTACATTGCATATAATTGTGAACATTCCCAGTTATTAAAATAACTCTTTTGTCAGTATGTTTTTGATAGAATTAGAACCCTTATTTTAAATCATTTGGAACTGTGCATAGTTTTAATGTTGTTTAAAGAGCCTTCTTAAACCCAATGATTTCATAAGTATTTATTAATATAATAACTTACATAAAATTACAAACTACCTACTTTTTATTTATTAATTTAAAGTCAACTAATATTGGAGAAAATATCTTTATAAATATCTAAGAAATCTAGTTGAATTTACAGATTACATGCTATTACACATTAGCATCAAGTGAGAAAATTCTTTGGAAAACATAAATAAGTTACAATAAGGAGTGAACTGATTCTACTCTAATATGTATTCCTCCCAAAGTCCATTTGTACAATTTTTATGATTGGATAACTGTATAGTCTGAAAACATTAAGAGAAAATTATAGAATCTAGACAACAAAACTTTCTTATGGTCTATAAGAATCTTCATTGGAAATGAACACTTTGAGTCATAATTGAGATATAAAATAAATTTCCTATTTGACTCTTATACCTAGTTAGGAAGGCAAAATGTCTCAAGCCATTGAAATTTCACTGATCTTTGTCTCCTTTTAAAGTAGGAACTAAAATATCTCAAATTTGGTATTAAACACATGTCACAATCCAGATGAAAAAAATGTAAAGTTTATATTTAAAATTATTGTGTCTCATGTCTCTGGTGAGGGGATTGGCTTTGTTTTATTAATTGATGTGGTAAATTGAAGATCACTATTGACTGAACAATTCCCTAGGCAGAAGCTGTGTAATTTGTTGGGACGGGGTAGATATGCATAGGCACAGGTGCATGAATCACTTTTTTCTAAGCCCTGTCCTTGAGTTTGAATGTGGAAAGTTCTTAAATGTTCTTAGCAACAGTGAAAATCTAGAGTTGTAGTCAAAATAAAGCCTTGCTCCCAACCCAACCCACAAAATACTGCAGTTTTTGAGAAATATCCCTTATGGTACATAGAGATCTATTAGGAAACTAAACATCACCAACAATATCTTGACCTAAATAAGCAATGTATGGTCTACTAATTTTGTTGCAGTTGCATTTAAAATGAAGACTAGGGCAGTTGAACCTTTTCCTTAAAACATTTGGTTAAATAGGTAATGTAAGCCTGGTTTAATTTTATGTATATGAGAGAAAACAACCTGAAGCATTTGATTTCTAATTCTTTATGCAGTGGTAAATGGTAATCTTATAAGTTAATACATTTGAAAAAATTGATTTAAAAACAGTTTACAAGGTTATATATTAGACGCATATTTTCTAAATGTGATTTAATGTTTCAAAATAAAATTTAGTGAAATATAAAAATAACCAAAGAAATTATAATTCTCGTTTGAATTAATTTGATATTTATACCAAAAACATAAATGAATTTATTTATAGACTATCTGAAACCTAAATTGTTTTCTTTTGCAGTTTTTTGCCTACTTATTATGAGGTATATAAAAATAAATGCAACTATACAACATAAATATTCATATGTTCTATGTATTTGAATATTTATATAGCACCTGCCAACTACTTTGACAGGCATGCTAGCTTAGGATGAATTTTATAAGACTGCAGGATGTTTATTTGGCATTCTGTTTCCTTTTAAAACAACTGGAACATTATTTTATAGAGTGAACATAGCAACATAGCTAGAAATGGATCAGTCATTGTAGATTGGGTAGGTTTAATACTTACCTATTACAAATTAGGCTGAAATATCTGTATGATGAAACTGAAAACTCTCCTTTCAATGAAAGTTAAATAACTTCCTTGAGAAAAATCTTAGTCTATCCTTTAAACATCTTGTTATGCCACCAATGTGTGGAAATCAGCTAAGGATTCAGAATAAAAGATAACTATAAGATATGACACATTTTTCTCTATGAATTTAATATAGTCACTTTGTATTTAGGATCTAAAATCCATAATTATCTAATGAGCATCCATATACTACTTCTGCATGAAATCTTACAATCTTATCTCTTTAATTTCCCTTGACATGAAAAACTAAAAATTATAAAAAAATCTAGAAAACTCAGAATAAGAACAATACATAGGCACGCCTTTAATCCCAGCACTTGGGAGGCAGAGGCAGGCGGATTTCTGAGTTCGAGGACAGCCTGGTATACAGAGTGAGTTTCAGGACAGCCAGGGCTACACAGAGAAACCCTGTCTCAAAAAACAAACAAACAAACAAACAAACAAACAAAAAACAAAACCAAGAAAAAAACAACAAAAAAATACATAGATTAATACTATTTAAACTTGACTTACATTTTTGATTTATATTATCAGATGATCATGTCCTTCAAGTACCTAAGACTTGTTTCTGTTTGTAGATTAGAGTGCTATGACATCAGCACACTTCACAATTTATCACATGACCCCCATTCTTAAACAACAGCTACTTTGAAAACTTCTGGACCCAGTCATGTCACAGAATAGTGAAATACCTGTTTTTTCAGATGAACTGAGATTGATTTCCACTTCTCATATTAACATGCAATGTAAAATTTGGAAATTAACCTTTTTTGTAAAATATCCATATTAATAGTATAATCTCAGAGGATTGTTGGAAATATCAAAGCCACTATGACTTACTTACATCTATACTTTACACAGTAAACTGAAAATATTTCAAAATGACTCTGAGTACAAGTTCATCACACTCTGAATTTCTTCCTTAAACAATTCCTGTTTTCTTTACTGAATGTGTCATCTGTCAGTGACCAATAATTGTTAACCACTTCTATGCTGGATTGGTGACACTCTCTAATCTTTTATATGATTAAGAATTATTGTCTAATTGGTCATTTAAAAGGAATCCTTTCTCTAACTTTATGTGACTGCATCTTAGGATTTGATTTATTTCCTGTAGTGCATAATTTGAAATCTGCTCTTTGATATTCTATTTGCCTGAATATGCTGAGTCCAGACACCTGTACTGATCTAGCAACAATCAAACATTCTACACCTTCTGCTGAACATCTAACAGCACAGCTCTATGTACATATCCGTTACCTCATTACAGTCTTCTGTCATGCCCTCCAGATTTCATTTTCTCCTTCATAGTTCTCAACTTTTTCTTTTAAGATATAAACTGAGAAGGAAAAGTCTCACTTTCTCTAGCTAATGAGTTCTGATATTTAATCCTCAAGCAGTATTTCCCCAAGAAGCTTTAGCTTCTCTTTGATTTTTTTTTTTTTTTTGAGTCAGTGTAATCTTCAAAGACAGGCATTTGGCAGCATGAAGAAATCTTAATGTCCTTTGACTTTGAATTTTCAGTAGTGCGTGGATTCACATTGCATTGTTTTACTTTTAGCAAGATTGACATTTATTCTTTTTTAAGAAATTAATTATCCCTCTGTGAATGAACCTCTAACAAAAAGCTAAGTCATGGCTTCCTAAATGAACACATTCAAGGCCAAATCTTGACCATGTAGTTTAAGGTTATCCTGATCCTCTGGATGAAGCTTAAGATATTAATATGAATGGACTTCTACTGCTAATCTAGCACAGCTTGCTATATCTGAACTAACACTTTAAGGCTGGAATGGCCTTATTCTTCCATTGTTTATGTGGAGCTCAGCTGTTTTAGAAGTTTAAATAATAGCTTACAGAGCTGATTGAACATCACTGTAAAGACTGAGAATCTTCTGTCCAGAGTGTGATTTTACTGAGTTAGAAAGGTTCCTACATCTGCTCTTTCTCACCTGAAAATCTGGAAGATAAAACAAAACAAACAGCATATCATTTAAAGTCTCCAAATACAATCTCCCAGTACAATCCATATAGTAAGAGGCCTGTGACCATGTTTTTACCTCTTCTTCCATGGCAGTCATTTACTGCCTCATCATTCAACTAACACAGATATTGCTAATATGTAGTTCAAATTCAAGGCTTGTTGTTTCTTCAGTAGTGGTATAAGTTTAAAGTCAACATATGAAGTTAAAAAGAAATCAAATCTTTTGCAATGTTCCCTGTTTTTTTTTTAAGAGCTCCTACTATAACACATATTTTAGTTCCCAAGATGTAAGAACATATATTACTATACCTCTGCCAAGGCAAACTCCACTCGTTCTCAGTTGGTTTTTCTCTGTCATCTGATGTTTCTCCTGACTTTCTTCTCAATATTAGCTGCCTCTATTAGAATACTCAAGAAATTACCAGCATTAGAATATATTTTACCATTTTTTTGTCTTTCAAATTATATTCTAATTATAAAGTTTGACATCTTCTGCAGTCCTATGATTTTAGCATTAAAGATGCTAAAGAAAATGACTCGAGTTTAATTCCTGCCTCGGTCAGGTTGTTATGCATGGATACATGGAAAGTGGGAATTTCTGGTTTTATTCTAGACCCATTTTGTCATGTGATTTTTTGGGGGGTGGCATTTTATATGAGATGATGTTTTTCTGAAACAGACATATGAGAGGATGTTGTGCTGAGAACAGACACAAGGTGTTTTTCTGGAGCTTCCAATTGAAAGGGCATGTGATGTTTTGCTGGAAAGGATTCTTAAGAGGAAAAGTGGTGTTTAGAAAGAGTATTAAGTATAACCCAACAGCCAGTGGACAATGCTCTTGCACTGGTTCCCCATGCAACATTTTGTTGGTCATCTTTGGCCTTTGCTGGCACTCATCTCTTGCACTGGTTTGCCTCGCTTTCATCTTCTCATGTTTGCTTGTTGTGACTTTGTAGAAACAAACCAGAAAACTTCTAATGCTATCCAAATGCTTTTTGCAGTTTATGGAGCCACTGCTACTGATCCATGTTTTGTTGTTTGCCAAGGGGACTAGACTGACACTGCTGATTCGTGTTTGGTGTTTGGCTAGTGAATTGGACTGCTGATTTAAAAAAAAGAATAAAATAGCCCAAAAGAACCTATTTTCAAAAATGTTCACAACCCCTGTTTCCTATTAACCTTTCTTTCCTCCTACCACTGGTAGGTAGTAGGCAGGAAGGGAGATTGAAACATTAAAGAAAAACATAATTGAAATAGGTTTAAAACATGTAAACTATAGTTGAGGCTCTGTCTCAGAAAGAAGAACAATCAAACATCATAAAATCCCACAAATGTTTGCAAAAGAAACAAAGGGATTTTATGTGAATATCCAGAAAGTCAGATGATGGAAACTAGGCAAAAAGCCTCTCCCAAAGAAAAACACTGCATTGTCCCAAGTCCCTTTTTCTCTTCTTACTCTTTCTCTTCTCTCTCTCTCTCTCTCTCTCTCTCTCTCTCTCTCTTTCTCTCTCTCTTTCTCTCTCTCTCATATAGATATAGATATAGATATAGATATAGATATAGATATAGATATAGATATAGATATAATCTAAGATGGACTATATATAGTCATCTTAGATCATCCAGTTAGGCCACCCCAGTATTCCTGTAGAGATGCATAAATGTGTTCACTTAAGATCTAGTGAATATATCTCAATCTTGAAGAACTATTCTGCTAGCTCAAGTTTATATCAAGGACAATAAATTTGCCTGGTAGTTTATGCACAGGTTTTTAATTCTATGATTAAGAGTCAGAAGCAGGCAGATCACTGAGTTGAAGACCAGCCTGATCTACATACAGAGCTAATTCTTGATCAGGCAATACTACACAAAAGAACCATATCTCAAAAAAACAGAATAATAGTGCTTGCATTAGGCCAGTATAGGCATAGGCCACTATATAAGTAGTTTATTAGGTAGTAATTCCTTCCTAGTATTTTTTTATATTTATTTATTTTAATAAGACAACCCCTCTTCCCAGCATTTTTCAAAATTTCCTCTCAGGTTTGTGTGCACTGCTTTCTCAGTGTCTACCAACTAATGTGTTATGTTTATAGTTTTATCTAACTTAAACGTTAGAACAGATATTTTAAGTAAAGTAGGTTTTTAACTATTTACATTATTTTTTTCCTGCTGTGTATTCAAACTACTACAAACACCAAATGGGCTAAATGCCAAATTAATATTTAATCACTTAATATTTTTAGCCAATTTAGTTTATTATTACATATGGAATATTTGTTTCCCTTACCTCATTAAAAGTTTCCTTTGTTCTTTGTTGTAAATATGCTCACATTTACTAATTTTGTTATATGTTAATCATATTAAAACATTAAAATAAATGAAAGAAATATTGGTATTTTTAGAAAGACAAGAATGATTACTTTTACCCTGTGTCCCCTTCATGCAAGCAAAATGTAGATTCAGAAGAGGCATGTATAGTTTTTTGATCAGTATAAACATAGTGTTTTGGTGCATCTGTCATGACACTAATCAGTTGTATATTTCAGGGTATTCCCTTAAACATTGCATTCAAATTGATATATAGACCTATCGACTCCAATTTAAAAAACAAACAAACAAAAACAAACAAACAAACAAAAAACCCTGACATCGGTTTTGGCACAAGTTTACCAGTATTTGATAATATGTTTTATTAATGAGAGGATCTTAATGTATTTTATGGGAAGAAAATATATGAAAAATGCTACAGACAAGTTGTGTTGCTTTTATTGATAGTCATAACTTATACTATAGTATTTAAAGGTATTTTCTAAAGTGCCCTTATGGTTTTTCCTAAGTTAAAATCTTGATCATTCTGCTTAACAACCTTAAAACGTGTTGTAAAATACTGGGAACATCTCTGAGTTCATAATAATAAAACTGCATAATTTTTTCAAGGACATAGTAATTATGCAGGCTCTCACCCCATTACTGATGTAATGTGAAGCTAATAAGCCAAGTTATTAGTATGCTTTAGGTCAGACAATTCACCTCAGTAACTGAAGGGCAAATGAAGATAGAGCTGTGTAATATTAAACATACAAGCAAAAAAGCAGTAAAACATTACAATGAAAATCTGAAAGGCCCGTTAAGAATTAATGAATTTGTGTTTGATCTTGGAAAAAATATAAGAGATTAATACCTTCAGCTATACTACTAATAGATACGTATAACGAACAACACACTATTAAAAGTAACACAGATTATACATATTTGTCAATTATAACTTAGTGTGTGTTGTTCTCCAAGAGCTATTATAGTCTCTTAAGTATAAGTACATTTTATTTTCGTTTTTAAAGGAGTAATATGTTTGCATCAACTAACTTTGAATAAAAAACTGAAATCATCTGAATTAAAAGTGGTTGGATAAATTATGATAGTAAAAATATTTAAAGTAATACAATGTAGCAAGGTGTAGAAAATAGTTTCCTCAGAGGCCTATGATCGTGAAGGCTATTGATAAGCTTCCCAAAGCTTAGACAAATCTTCACCCAGTGAAGCTGGTAAGAGACTCCGGTTAGTTGAATTACACACTACTTCAGAAGAACGTTTTGACTTGGGGATTTAGGAGTGTTCCACTGAGAACATGTCCTCTCTTCTTATGAATAGAGTTGCCCTTGCCATTATCCTCAGTTTGAGTTCCAAGAAACAAAGGCAGGTGCCTGAGGAGTGCTGATAGGACAATATGGAGGCATGAGCTCATGGTACAAGAGGGAGCAGTAAGCTCTTTTGCTTTGCATTATAGTGAACGTCTTGTTGGATGACTCTTGTGAGTTAACCAAAGCTGGATGAGGTCCCAAGCCTTTATAACCTAGCACTGCTAAATGGCCCTGCATTTAGACTGCAACTGTACAACTATACTCTTCTTTAATGATAAATCCTAAGTACACTGGACAAGTGTTATTTTCTAGGAATAAAATTCAAATAGGTTCTTGATTGTTAGGACTGATCCCTGTCATATAATGCAATATCTAATTTACTGACTATGTTGTTTTTTTTCTTTAATCTTTTATTATAGTCCAGATTTTATCCTCATCACTATTCACCCTCTGACTGTTCCACAACCCCCATTACCTCTTTCCCCCTACCCTGTTTCTAAGAACATGTCCCCACCCCACAACCCCACCACCCAAACATTCCCACTCCCTGGGGCCTCAAGTCTCTTGAGTGTTAAGTGTATCTTCTCTGAGTCTATACCTGGCAGTTTGTCACGGCATGAGCAAAATGTTGAGGCCCAGGCTGCCCTGCATTTGGGGGCCACTATATTCGGTCCAAGCTGCCACTCCGGGCCGCGGGTCAGGGTTCAGCAAGAGAGAGAGTGAGGACAGACTCGAAGAATGGAGACCAGATAGAGTGTGTTTCAATCCCATTTATTCTTCAGTCTCTCTTCCTCTAAGTGTCTCATTCTCTATCGCCTGCCTCTGCTTTTTGTATGTCTCACTTCTAAGTCACACCTTTAATCATGCCCTTAGGTCTTGTCTCTAAATCTGATCTCTACACTTCTAAGTCACACTCTTAAGTTACACAGGTTTAATCTCACACACCTTTAATCTCACACACCCAAGGTATCTAAATCAAGATTATTGGAGTGTGCTCAGCTGTTATAGGCTATTGTAATCCAAATCTCATGTCAGGGTATATGGCTCAAGATGGCTGCAAAGCTGATAGCTGCTCTCTGCTAAAGTCGGGCCGCCAACAGGTCCCCCTTTTTAAATTTTTCTTCCAAAAGGGAAGGCTGTGAAAACTTACAGAAACCGTGCCTGTCCTAGGTTGGAACAAAAGACCCCAGCCTCCCTTTCTTGTCATTGAATACTCAACAGCCATTGGTTGAGCTCCTGTCTTAGGATGGTGAGGCCTCCCTTCTTACCCATCTTTGACTATTCGGCTTAGCACGTAAGTTAGGGGATATACCTCATTAGTCTTGATGACAGAGGTTTTACAATCCCCTACTTCCAGCCTGTAATAATGAACCTGTGTGGGTTTCATTTGAATAGTGTATATCTGTTGTCATACAAAAGCCATCAGTCAGTTGAACCACATCAACCCAAGAGACAAGAGACTTAACAATGCCTGAACAGTAAGTATGACAGCAACACTCTTTTTTAATGGCAACACATAACTCCCTCTATCAGAGGAGTAAAGGGTGTAAGCTATAACACGCGCCTCCCGTGTCGCCCACGCCCGTGGAAGAGAAACACGAGAGGCAGAATTTGGGTAGTTACTGCAAACGAGGCTTTACTCTGTAACACAGACGAGGAAAACGCGGAAGGACGCGGAAGGGCTGAAATGCAGAAGGGGTCTAGCTTAAATACAGCCTAGAGTGATGTATTCACTTCTGATTGGCTGTTCGCTCACCACCCAATATTATGCCTCAGGATTGGCCAGTGACTTTGGCGCGCCTTTTGCCTTTTGCAACTGTGCAGTCAGTTGTTTACAAGTGGGAGGACAGGATGTCCATGCCATCTTGGAATGGCAAATCACTGCGGCTCCCAACATCTCTCCCTGTTTAAATTATTAATATGAAACAGCCTTTGCCTATTATTAAACGCAGTACCAATCAAGATTCGAACTCAAGCCCGATCAAGCAAACTCCATCTTGGGGGAATAAGCGATCAAGAGCTTATAGCCCGAAGATTTTCCCTTACCCTTCCAGGTGCGATGGAAACAAGTCCTCTGGGTGCAAGGGCTAAGGGAAGTAAAGAGGAATTGACACCCGTCCCTGTGCAATGGAGTATATCTCCCAGGAGTGCAAGGGCTGTCAACCTATTATTTAGGTACCACAGTTATTCAGGCAAGGGCTGGCTGGACTTAGACCTCTCATCGACCCAGTGCAATGGGCTGAACCCTTGGGGAGCATCGACTGAGGGTCTCAGTCATTGGCTACTTTCTTAACCTAGATAGTCAAATTTCAGGGAGAGATGCTTGCTCCAAGGCTGCGAGTGCTTGGGCTAAAATGGCCTTGTCACGTCTTTATTGGCTCTGAGCTTACAGACCAACCATACATGAACACTAATCCACAACATAGGGCTGCATCAAACAGGACTATCTCCCTTTTAGAAAGAAAGAAAGAAAAGGCAGAAGAAATTCAAGAAGTAAAATCGCCAGGGGAAACAGGGTCCATCTGCACTCCATCAAGGCTCGAAATCCGGATTTGCAATTGCTGCTGCACCAGGTCCAGCTTCCCATTCCACTTCCCTTTTAAATAAGCAGAAAAATTATAGCTTTAAATAAATGTATCATTCACAAATCTCAGAGGTGTAATACCTATATGTGGGGTTGCTGACACTCAGCTTATTTGAACCATATCCGTGAGCTGCTTCATGTGGGCTTGGAGCGAATCAACTCTCTGATTGACCAACAAAATGTCTGATATGCATCCACTTTCTGTGGAATGGTCAAAGCCTCAGAAGTCTTTTCTGAGATTTGATTAACAACAGTAGCAGTTGTAACTTGATTAACCATGGCTAGGTCTAGTGATCCATTACAGCATTGTGCCAAAAGGCATGTAACATTCTTATAATCTAAGATATCAGAATTATTCTGAAAGTTGGACAACATAAAGAAAAATGGAGGGTCTACACACACCGACACCGGTTGTGTAGATGCATTCTTAAACACCTTATTAATTTTAATGTCATTTAAATGGCTAAAGATATTAAATCTTGTAGCTGAAACATTTTGTATTTCATGAAATATATCATTCAACAAGACAAAGGCAGATACACCCTTTTTTAACATTTTAAACAGTGGCTACAACACATAATTTAATTGTGTCGAAGCAGGATAAACTCAAGAAAATACACATATGATTTAATTTAGGACTTGTATCCCTTTGAAAACATTAAACAGAGGTTTAAATCCTCCTATGGTAAGCTTAAAATGAGGTTTTAGCCAAATAATATCTCTTAACAACTTTTAAAAATCACTAAGAGCAAATCAAGATTAAAAGTAAACTATTTTCCTTTTGTATGTACACTCACAAGCCAGAAGATGGCGTTAGATCCCCACCACAAATGGTTGTGAGCCACCATGTGGTTGCTGGGAGTTCAGGCTTTATTTTTTAAAAATCTAGCCTTTAAAGGCTGAGCCATTTTTCTAGCCCCAACCTGTCTCAAATATTGAAAGACACTGTCTTTGAATTCTTTTTTGAAGTAACAAGTATTCTAAAAAAATTTTAAAGCTCGTTATATTGAAGCAATGGCTTGCAGAAAAAATTTCTTTTGAGAAATCCACTAATAAAGTATCACACAATGAATAATACACACCAAAAGATTTAACCTCTTAATTTTTTGTATTACAGCAACAACAATATTTATATATATAAAATGTAAAACAATTAACCATTTTCTGAAGCAATTATTTTCAACAAATATTGCTTCATGGGCTCTTAAAAATTATGAATAAATTTACTACCTGTAAATCTTTCACCTTTATCAGAAATGTAAAGGGATAATATAAAAACATCTTTTATATCTATAAAATTCTATGAGCATTTATTAAAATGGCAGCTTGAGTAGGCAACTTATGTTGTATAAATCTTAAATTTGAACTTTATTTTGGATTAATTTAATAACCAATCTTTTTTAGTCCCATGAGAATATCGGATAAAAGCCAACCTTAATCTCCACTAATTGTTAAAGGAATTAAAACAATTTGAACCATATTTTATCAGCAGGTACAGTTAGACTCATGGAGGGAAGCAGGCATAATTTTAATTTCTGTAGCATAAAGATAACTTTTAGCCCACAGACTGTTGTAAAGTCTTTGGTTCTTAGGTTTATCTCTCTTCTCACAAGAAACACAGAAATCTCTGTAAGCACATTTCTAGGATCTGGTCTGAAGACTCAGAACAAAAGGAGCTTAGCACCTGGGCTTCTGTAGTTCAGTCTGCATTTCTTAATTCAAATGTAAATGCACTTAACCTCCCTCTGCCTGCTCTGAGGCTTGGCTACGCCGAATTGTGTGGTTTTGGTTTTAGCTTAAAACCTTAAATTTAAACTGTAAACCTTAAAAGACACGTGTTGTATCCTTTTTCTATAAACATAGGCAAACCAAAAAACCAATCTTTAACGATGTAA
The DNA here is from genome assembly GCF_011762505.2 of Arvicanthis niloticus. Lineage (NCBI taxonomy): Eukaryota > Metazoa > Chordata > Mammalia > Rodentia > Muridae > Arvicanthis > Arvicanthis niloticus. Next base: position 40,242 of record NW_023046531.1, read on the forward strand.
GCAATCTATTTTTTCTCAAATTAACACCAAGTGGATTACCTTCATGTTATAAAGTTTGCTGCCACAAAACAAAGTGTAAAATCTAATGGAAAGCTTGTAGCATTTATGACCTAGGCTTTCGGCAGATGTGCCTGAGGCCAGGGCAACCAAGTAACTCTCTATAGCTTTGAACTAGGCAGTACTTCAGTATTTGAATGCACTGGCAAGAGAACAGTTCAAGATCTGACTATGGCCCACAGCGGTATACTTATCGCCAAATGGAACTTCAGTATCAGGAGACTCAGAGCTGTAGTCTTGCAACCTAGCTTCATTCTTTACGATCTGCACCAGCCGCGCAGGGACCCAAATTAAACTGTTCTCACCTGTGGAACAAGCACAAACAGCACCCCTCCCCGGGCCACAGCAAGCCCCCAGCCAATCCCGCAGCCTCCCGTTCCCACGAGGGACAACGGCTGCACGGCATTCCACGGCATCCTCAAAATTCATCTGTTCCATCATTGGCATTGCCTGCTCTAAGCTCGTGGGGCACTCCCCGTGTGCCTGCCGCCCCGCACCCTTGCTCTGGCTCTGTCTTGTTGTAAGCTGCCACAGGTAGCAGAGTGGAGACGCTTCTGTAACCGGTCTGAGCCGGGCCGCATCGCTGTGTCCCTGTTCCCACAGCCCAAGCCAAGAAGCACAGCAGGGGACCCTCGAACCCCAGGGAGCCGCTAGCTTTCTTAGTCTTATCTCAGCACCGCTACCCTTTGTATAGGCAGCTGCTTCCCCAAAGATTCTGTCATAAAGGAGGATCTTTTTTTCCTCCGACCTCCTTCCACCCGCCCGTGGAGGTTTCTCAAGCTTAATGAACTCTGCAGCAGTCCTTGTTCTCTTTGGATATCCTATCCTATGACCAGGCCTTTTTGCCTGTTGCCGGATAACACACCCTGGTTCTGGTATGCTAGAGTGGCCCCTTTTCTCACAACACACATAAGTTAAAAACAAATGCAATGCAAGCAAGAGGCAGCTAGTGGAGCGGCAGCGGTGAGTTTAAATCCGCTTGTCACAAACGCCACCCCAGGCATATCTTCCAAAGGTGTACCTCAAAACCTGCAGTCTTTTAACCCTCTTCGAGTCTCCAGGGCCTTCCGCACGCCTTGAAATTCCCGGGTTCTCGGCGCCAGATATAACTCACGCCTCCCGTGTCACCCCACGCCCGTGGAAGAGAAACACGAGAGACAGTATTTGGGTAGTTACTGCAAACGAGGCTTTACTCTGTAACACAGACAAGGAAAATGCGGAAGGACGCGGAAGGGCTGAGACGCAGAAGGGGCCTAGCTTAAATACAGCCTAGAGTGATGTATTCACTTCTGATTGGCTGTTCGCTCACCACCCAATATTATGCCTCGGGATTGGCCAGTGACTTTGGCGCGCCTTTTGCCTTTTGCAACTGCGCAGTCAGTTGTTTACAAGTGGGAGGACAGGATGTCCATGCCATCTTGGAATGGCAAATTACTGCAGCTCCCAACAGTAAGCCTCTTTTATTCTGTTTAGAAATGTCTTATATCAGAATCTAAATCTATAGCATTACAAAACTGATCATAGCTTTGATCTGAAGAAAACAAGTAAGGAAATCCCTGTTGCTGCTCTAGTCAATCTCAAACCCAAAAATCAACTATAGTAACTGTGGTAGTGGGTTTTCTCCTGGGTCTAAACAATCTAAACTCCCACTAAATCTAAAACAATCTAGTTCCCCCACGAAATCATAAGTCAGGGAATCAAGAGTCCAATAGAGCCATCCTGGAGATTCAGGTGGTGATGTCTTCTTCAGCACTGATAACTTCTCAGGTCAGGTTTACTCGTTGATCTGTTCCAGTTTGAAGGCAATTGTGAAGCATCTTCATGTTTCCTGTGAAGAAAAAATACCCTTCTCAGGGGGTTTCTTCTCCCTGGATTTGTTATTGTTGTCTATTTGTTTAATCAGTCTCTCTGGCAGCCAGTGTGCAGCATCTGCAGTTTGGGAATATATGCAAACAGAACCTCTTCCCCAGATAAGCACTGGATCTGGCCCATTCCAGGTTCCAGTTAATGGGTCTTTCCAGAGGACTGTTGCAAAATTCTTTTTGGTATCAGGATGCCAGAATCTATCTGCAGAAGATTTTCCTTCAGAATCCAAATTTTAAAAATTTAAAATGAAGAGTGAATGATGAAGGATATTTCTGGGGGATCCCTTGGTAGAGTACCATTCCCCCTTTTTAATTTTTCAAATTGACATTTAATGGTTTGGTGTGCCCTTTCTACCATACCTTGGCCCTGTGGATTATATGGAATACCCGTTTTATGTAGTATTCCCATTCTTTCACAAAATGGTGGAAACTACAGCTTGTATAACCTGGGCCATTGTCAGTTTTTATCTGTTTAGGCACACCAATACAGCAACTGTAGCAAGCATATGAGCAATCACATGCTTGCTTGCTTCTCCAGTTTGTAATGTTGCATAAATGAAACCACTGTATGTGTCTACACATACATATATATATTTTTTTGCTTGCCAAATTCATTATAATGAGTAACATCCATTTGCCAGATACTGTTTGGTATCAGTCCCCTTGGATTTACACCCAAATGAGGAACTGGTAAAAGTTTAACACATGATTGACTTTGTTTGGCAATTTGTCTAGCTTGTTCTCTGGTAATTTTAAACATAACTTTTAAAGTTTTAGAATTAAGGTGATGTAACTCATGAGCCTTTATGGCCTGATCCAAGTTAGATAATCCCTTCTTCTTTTCCTAATCCTTTTCCTGGGGGAAAATCCAGAGTTTATCATTTGAGCCGTGATTATTTCATTAGGGCTGCACATGATCAATCCCAACTGGGATAACAGATCTCTGCCCCAGAGATTAATGGGAAGGCCTGGGATGACATAGGGTTGGATATTCCCTGTATTTCCTTCTTTATCCTTCCACGTCAGCACCTTAGAGCTTTGTAGTGGGTTTTGACTTTGGCCAATACCTCTTAAATTGGTTAAAGTTGGGGACAGAGGCCAGGTAGCAGGCCAATCACTTTGTTTTAAGATAGTCACATCAGCTCCTGTGTCAACCAAGCCTTGGAATGCCTTTCCATCTATCCAATTGTCATCATAGGTTGTTGTTTAACTATAGCCTGTACCCAGTATGCATCAGAGGAATCAAAACCTTGGAATCAAAAACAAATATAAGAATCTTTTCGGATTCTTATATTTGTGATTAGTAGGGTACAATGGAAGTAACAATAGTTGAGCTATCCTCTTTCCTGTAGGAATGGTGACTATATTCTGAATTGCCTGTGCCATTACCTTAATCTCACCCTGATAATCATTATTTATAACTCCAGGAAAAAATTGTAGTGCCTGCATAGTAGCACTGCTTCTTCCCACTATCAGGCCAAATACATTTGGATAGAGTGATCCAAACACTCCAGTGGGTAAGGCCTGAGGTCTCATTTCTGGGGTTAATACTGTGTGGGTGGCAGAACTGAGGTCCAGTCCTGCGCTTCCTGGTGTTGCTCGACTGAGTTCAGAAAGGGATTGGTGTTTGCTGATAGGACAGTGACTGTTCCATAAGCCTGTTTTGGCTTGCATCGGTTCGGGGCCTGGAGCTGGCCCCTGTTCCCGTTTCCCTGATTATGGGAAAGGGTGTTACCTTGTGCATCTTGTTTAGACCTACAATCACTAGCCCAATGCCTTTCACGTTTGCAATGTTGGCAGAGCCCAGGCTGTTTTCTGGGCTGTCTCTGGATTAACTCATTTTCTACCTTGCAATCTCTTGCAAAGTGTCCAGGCTTACCACATTTAAAACATGCCTTTCTGTCTTTACTTGCCAAAAAATCTCTTACTGATTGTCCTTGCATGGCAGCTGCCGTAGCTAAGCCCTGTTGGTAAGAAGGACCTATGTCAGAACAGAGTTTAATATACCCCATAAGGTCTGTCTTTTTCCTATAAGGTCTAATGGCCGCTTGGCAGGCAGGATTAGCATTTTCATATGCAAGTTGTTTCACATAATCTACACCTGCCTCTGCATTACCAAAAATCCTCCCTGCTGTTGTCATTAATCAATGAACAAAGTCAGAAAATCGTTCATCAGGCCCTTGCCTGACTGCTGTTAAAGATGCACCAGGGTCTCCCTTTACTGGAAGTTTACACCAAGCCTTCATGGCTGCATTTTGAATTTGAGCAAATAAACCTGGGTCATATTGCATCCGGTTATCACTAGAAGCAAATTGCCCTTCTCCTACTAAGTCATCAAAGGACCAACCATTGCTTGCCTGAATGTTTCTCCTAGCTGTCTCTTTACAATTCTCATCATACTCTGATTTCCAAATAAGATAGTCTCCACCGCTAAGAATGCTCTCACTAACATATTCCAATCACTAGGAGTCAGCCACTCCTCTGCCACAAACTCTAAAATTGCAAGAGTAAAGGGAGCAGTGGCACCGTATTGTGATACTTCATTTTTTAACTCCTTAATAATTTGAAAATTAAATCCTGTGTGATGTCTCCAAGCAATCCCTTGATTGTCTCTGGTCTCTGATACAGGAAAAGCCTCAGCATTTCCCTCCTCTGGCTGATCTATAGCTGAACTAAGGCTAGAGGATAGGGACTGCCTTTGGACACCAGGTTGAGGGACATGAAAATCTGGGGGATTTTCGAAGTTAGTTGCCTGTTTTTGTTCTTTCTGCTGGACTTCAGGGTATCAGACCTAGTTTTCTCACCCAATATCCAATCAATTTCCTCCTTCCTCTCCGTGTTCCCCCATCCACTCTCCCTCCATGCTTCCCTCTCTCTCTCCCTCCCTCCCTCCATCTCTCCCTTTTTTCCTTCCTCCCCCTCCTGTAATTGCTTTCTTCTCCCTTCCAAGGTTAATTGAGGCATCCTCAATTTTGCCCTTCAGCTTGTTAACATACTTGAGTTCTATGGATTGTATCCTGAATATTCTCTACTTTTTTGGATAATGTTCACTTATTAGTTCATACACATCAAGCATGTCCTTTTGAGTCTGAGTTTCCTCACTCAGGATGATATTTTCTAGTTCCAGACATTTGCCTGCAAAACTCATGGTGTTCTCATTTTTAATAGCTGATAGTCTTATATTGTGTAAATGAACCACATCTTCTATATCCTGTGTTCTGTTATGGGACATCTAGGTGGTTCAGGTACTGACTATCACAAATAAGGTTGCTATGAACATAGTGGAACACGTGCCCCTGTGGCATGGTGTGGCATCTTCTAGGTATATACCCAAGAGTTGTACAGCAGGGTCTTCAGGTAGATCTACTTTCAATTCTTTGAGGAACCTCCAGAATGATTTCCAGAGTGGTTGTATCAGCTTGCAATCCCATCAGCAATGGAGGAGTGTTCTTCTTTCTCCACATCCTAGCCATCATGTGCTGTTACTGAGATTTGATGATATTCATTCTGACTGGTGCAAGGTGGAATCTCAAAGTCATTTTGATTTCCATTTCCCTGATCATTAAGGACTTTGAACATTTCTTTAAGTGCTTCTCATCCATTGGAGATTACTTTGTTGTGAATTCTTTGTTTAGCTATGTACCCCATTGTTTGATTGTGTTGTTTGGTTTCTTGGTGGTTAGTTTCTTGAGTTCTTTATATAATTTGGATATTAGCCCTCTATTAGTTGTGGAGTTAGTGATGATTTTTTTCCTATCTGTAGGCTGCTGATTTGTCCTATTGACTATGTCTTTTGCCTTACAGAAGCTTTCCAGATTCATGAGGTCCCCTTTATCAATTCCTGATCTTAAAGCCTGAGCCATTGGAGTTCTGTTTAGGAAATTCCCCATGTGCCAATTAGTTAGAGGCTCTTTCACCTTTTCTCTTCTATTAGATTCAGTGTATCTGGTTTAATGTTGAGGTCCTTGATCTATTTGAACTTGATCTTTGTTCAAGGTGACAAATATGGATCTACTTTCATTTTTCTACATAAAGACTGTGAGTTAGTCACAACATTGCAGATACAATATAACATAAGTATTTGATAAAAGATAGTTTATCTCTCCCCCCTTCATTATTTGTACTCATTTTATTGAACCCATTATGATGGGTTCAATGAAATGTTTGCACTGAAATGTTTGCACTGAAAATGTTGGTTCTTTCCTAAGTCTGATAAAGAATATCTGGATGTCTCAATGTTATTCACTATTTTCAAAGATATTGTAAGTTTATATTATGGTCTTAGTATTTTTTTTCAATCTACCTTACATCAGAAATTGATAAAAGTAATATATTGCAACCTTGGGCAAGACTTGTATTTGAGTAAATACAAAGATGACTCTGTGTTCTCATTTGGAGAATGTACAGTTGTAGGACTATCAAAGTGACTCTAAAAAATTCATGTTATAACTTACATAATATCAGATTTTGCAATAACACACTTCTCCTGCATTTTATGTTTTTTGCAGGCATTTTTTCACTCAGTAGAATGAATACAGCTTAGACATTTATATAAATCACCAGTAGAGAAATGTTTGTACCTTTCACACTGAACAAATGTTCTACACCCCATTTATTGCCATGAATCTACCAGCTGACTGCTTATTTATTCATTGTGTTTTGCACATCTGATTTATTAAGGAACTAACCTACATGATTGGGTGTGGTAAGTACTATATAAAATTTTATTGTGAATAATTTGAAGGTTGAGAAAATATTCACTTATAATTAGAAACTGAATGGCTTAACTCTATATAACTTTTGATGTAAAAACAACCTAAAATAAACTGGAATGGGCATATGAAAAATCCTTGCCAGACATTTGAAGCCTCTGTGGCCTTTGACTACTCAAACTCTTCTTTTGTGTTCATCAACATATTGAGAATCACAGGAAGCTACATGTAGTAATTTTCTTCTTCCATATAAAATTTACTTCTTTCATACATAGTAATTGAATTTGATCAGTAGTATCTGATAGGCTTCTGCTTTTTGTAAATATGAAGCATTTCTACTTTGTCTTTTCCTGTTAATGATGTATCTATTTATGTTTTAGTAAAAAAAAAAGGCTCATGAAGCCTAGGGCCTCACATGTGCACTGTACCTCTGGGATACACCACCAGCCCCTGCCTTTGCCCTCAAGTAGGAGTTTCAAAAGAGTATGACTATGCAAATTGATGAATTCAAAACACTTTTGCATCCATGGGCTTCATTCTTTAGATACTACTGCTTAGAATTTTTGTTGGGTCTAGGTGCTCCTAATTATCATCAGGCATCCATTCAGACGCTGTTTCTCAGGGTGCCTGAAAACACAATGTCCAAGATGTATATTCTATCTTACACTTTAAGTTATATACCTTCAAATAAACATGTTAACCCTTCATTATGCTATTATAATATATCAATATCCATTTTAACACTCTGCTCCTGTCATTTTCCAATTACTCTCCAATATTTTGTGTTCATTTATGCTTTTAATGCTTTGATGATATATTGCTTTCACAAATATTCATAATCCAAGAAGGCCAAAAAGTTTCCCATATACTTTTCATAATTTTTCTTGTGAATTTATCCATGAAAGTGAAAAATAATTATTGATTATTGCACTAAACTTTCTATCTCTGGGTCTAATTCCATGACAGAAATTAACTTGAGGAGGAAAAGTAGTTTGTTTCATTTCATTTTGCTTTACCATTTACCTCAGTTTGTAGTTCATAATCCAAGAAAAGAAATTCGAAACAGGAACTGATACAAAGACCATCAAGGATTACTACTTAAAGGCTTGCTTCTTATGGCTTGTTCAGTTTTTCTTCTTATAGTTCCCATTACTATAAACTCAGTTGAAGGACAATATATAGTGAGTAGGGTCCTCCCATATAAATGTTCAATCAGTAAAATGAACCACAGGTGTACTGAGAGGCGAATGTTATCAAAGTATTTTCTCAGTGGAAGGTTTCTATTCCAAAATCACTCTAGATTGTGCCTAGTTGTTTTAAAATTAGTAGCACTAAAAAATGTATATGTGCAAAAAGAAAAAGGGGGCAAGTGATAGAGGTTTTCCAAGGGGGTGGAATGGGGAAAGGGGATGGCATCTGAAGTGTAAATAAAATATCTAATAAAAAAATTAGTAGCACTGCTATCAAGCCTAGCTTGTTGCTTTCTGTTAGCCTATTTATTAAGTCTTTCAATACATGAAGTAAAGACTATGAATCCCTTATCTAGATCAACTTCAGTGGTTCAAGTATCTGTCTTCACAATGATAAGCTTCAACTATTAAGAGATATGTCTCATATACTCATAAACCTGACAATGCCTCTGTGTTGTAGTTATGTCAAGGATAGTTTTGTTTTATTTATGTAAATGTAATCATTTCATCTTCCATTTAAAATGTTGTCTTGGCTGTTGCTTTCATGGTGTAAGTGTCCTAGTGTCCTACCACATGGGGAATTATTTTTCATATTACATATCAGTCTTTTCCAGAAGGATGATGATGCACATATACTTATTGGCAAACTTCTGTTCTTCTTTCCTGTAACGTCTATGTACTATGTTTTATTACCTGTCTAAGGAAATGTTCATTTGAATTTTTAAACCATAGGTTAAAATACTTGAATGGCATATTATATTCATTTAAGGAAGCATCAGTGTTTCTAATATTTCTCATCCACTGCATAGAAAAATCTGCTGTTCCTTATTGAAACCATTTTTTCAAAATCCCAAGAAGTACTTTTTGTTTAACATTTCATTTATTTACATCTCAAATGATATTCACTTACCAGTTACCCCTTCACAAACCCCCATTCCACATCCACCTTTTCCACCCTCCATTTTCCCTCCATCATCCACCCACCCTCTCCCACCACACTGCTCCAATATACTGGGGCATCAAACCTCCACAGACTAAGGGCCTGGCCTCCCTTTTGCTGTCAGGCAAGCCCATCCTATGCTACATATGTATCTGGAGTCATGGATCCCTTCCTGTATACTCCTTGGTTGGTGGTCTTGTCTCTGAAAGCACTGGGTGGTCCGGCCAACAGATATTGTTCTTCTTATGTGGTTGCAATCCTCTTCCACTGCTTGAGTTCTCCTACTAGCTCCTGCATGGGGTTCCTGAACTCAATCTGATTGTTGGCTCCAAGCATCCACATCTGCATTGGTCAGTTGCTGGGCAGACCTCCCAAGGAGCAGCCACAGAAGTAGCAAATGCCTCTTGACCACAGCAACAGTTTAGGGTTTATTATCTATAGACAGGATGGATCCCCAGTGGGGCAGTCCATGGTAGCGATTCCTTTAGTCTCTGCTCCATTTTTTCCCCTGTCTTTCCTTTGGACAGGAACATTTCTGGGTGAAAAAGTTTGAGATGCGTGAGTGACCTTATCCCTTGACCTGGGCAGTGCCCATCTGCTGGATGTTGTCTCTACAGGTACTATCTCCCCCTTCTCTGTGCATTTCTGCTAAAGTCATCCCTATTGGGTCTTAGGAGCCTCTCTTTGCCCTTGTGTCTGGAACCCTCCAGTGGCTATCCCCAGGCCCTCACCCCACCTGCTACATATTTTTATTCAATTTACTGACTTCATTTCTGTACCTCTCTCCCATCTCCTCCAGTACCTAATACTGCCCCCTTATTTTTTGTCCTCCTCTCTCCATCCCAGGTCTCCCTATCTTTCCAAATCCTGTGATGATCCTGTTTCCCACTCATGGTAGGACTGAAGCATCTACACACTAGTCTTTCTTCCTCCTAAGCTCCGTATTGTCTGTGGATTGAAACATGGGCATTGCAAACTTTTGGGCTAATATCCACTTATCAGTGAATACATACCATGTGTGTTCTTTTGTCACTGGGTTATCTCACTCAAGATGATATTTTCTAGTTCCATCCATTTGCCTAAGAATATAATGAAGTCATTGTTTGTAATATCTGAGTAGTAACTAATTATGTAAATTTACCACTTTTCTGTATCCAATCTTCTTTTGAGGGATATCAGGTTGTTTCCAGCTCCTTGCTATATAAACAGAACTGCCATGAACACAGTGGAGCATTTGTCTTTGTTATATTTTGGAACATCTTTTTGATATATGCCCAGGAATAGTATAGCTGGGTCTTTAGGTAGGACTATTCCAACTTTTTTCAGGAGCCACCAAATTGATTTCCAGAGTGGTTTTACCAGCTTGCAGTCCCACCAGCCATGGAGGAGTGTTCCTCTTTTGCACATCCCCACCAACATCTGCTGTCACCTGGATTTTTATCTTAGCCATTCTGATTGGAGTAAGGTGAAATCTCAGGGTGGTTTTGATTTGCATTTCCCTGATGACTAAGGATGTTGAACATTTCTTTAAGGGCTTCTCAGCCATTCGAGATTCTTCAGTTAAGAGTGACCTGGCGCCTGAATCTTTACCAGCTGTTCTGAAAGATATCTGTACTCCCCCTACACCTATGCTCCTGTGTCATCCCCCTCCCTACATTCTGCATTTTTGTGTTTATAACTCCTATGTTAAAAAGTAAAAAATATGATTTGATAATTAAAAAA
>NW_023046532.1:0-50696 GCF_011762505.2 Arvicanthis niloticus
AAATACATGAGCTTCCCATCCAGTGTGGACAGAAATCATCAATATATGGCTTACTTTTCCATTTACCTAACCTATTTACTTTCATTATATCAGTTGTAAACTTTTGTGTCTGGGCATAATTGATCCCTAGAATCAATCTCTTTAAAATATTATTAAACATTTTATTATTTTATTTTTTATTATTACTTCTCTGGAATAATGAAATTTAAACTATTTACTCTTTCAGTATGCCTCTCCCCAACTGCACTCCTATCATTTTGAATGTCACAGAACTCCAGCAATCTATCTGTCGTTTTACATGTTTATTTGATCTATTGTCCATCATTCATTAGATATTAGGAAATACTTTCTCAGGTGTCATTCTCCTTTTAATTTCTGTGACTGTTTGTGTATTCTATGATCTAACTGACAAACAACTTCTTATGTTAACAATTTTAATATAATTTTTGATATGTATGAAGATGTAATTTTTTCCTCAGAAAATTATTTCTTGCTAATTCTCTCAGCAGTAAACATTCTACAAGTCAGTAACTGTAGAAGGCATGTAGGTACTTGTACTCACAGATGATCATGAGGGAAACAAGGAATATTAACAGTGTTGTCTCTTCAAAGGAAGAGATGTATAACTTGTTTTTGTGTCCAGAATGCTGGGAACAGGTGAGGTTAATAGCCTGGTGACAGATGACCTCTGTGATATTCATGTGGTCATAGCACAATGACCTCCTACAGACCCTTTATCTTAAGCTTGTTTGTCTCTGTCAATCTATAGTCCAGACCTTTAATCTTAGCTTGTTTATCTTGAGCCGATTTTCTCAGTTAATCTATAAACCCATTTTATGGAAGATGTCACCTGTACTTACAGGGGATTTAACCGATTTTTATGTAAGATGTCACTTGTACTTTGCAAATATTTCATTGTAGTTACATATTGAGCTTTATTGTGAATATGAGACTGAATTAATTATCACCAGTAGAAAATTTTATTTATCTAAATTGTGCTGTGCTTAGTTTCCCTAAAATAAACTATCCAATGTCTGACTCTCAAAGTTTGAACCAACACCAGCCACTGAGGTCAGGTTGAACCAGACTTCCTTCTTCTCTCATAGATACATACTAGGCTGGCTGTAGTGCTGGCAGAGTCTCTGGTAAGTATCTAAACAATATGCTACCACACTGTCATATAAAAAGAAAGTTGCAAATAAAATTGTAAAAGTGTTAGAATAATTTAAGGATAATTTTGTTCTTTCATTGAAAGTCTCATAGAGGTCTGTGCCTGATCCATTTTCTCTGTGTGCATGCTATTGCTGTTTGTTTTATTCATGTTTGTGTGTGTATATGTGTGTGTGTGTGTGTGTGTGTGTGTGTGTGTGTGTGTGTGTGTGTGTGATTTCAGGATATAATTAAAGTAATTTAATTTTATGTACATAGACGTTTAGGGAACATAGAATTCTATGTTAATACATTTTCTATTTTAATATTTGTTAGAAATCTTATGTTCTTTGATTATATATATACATATATTATTTTATTACAAGAGCAGTAATAAAATTTTATAAGAAAAAATTGTTTTTTTAAAATTTAGCATATAAAAATGCAACATACTCCTATCTGATAAATTAGAGTATGTTGCAATGTAAATGGTCCAAAATAATATGGAAGAATCTCAAATCCTACCACAATTGACACTATTTATGTTTTGGTCAATATTCACATACCTGGTTGCATTGTGCCTCCTGTATCCTGCTGCTTGATGGGTGTTTCTGCAGTTCATTGACCCTGTATCAATATCAAGATTGTCTGTGAGGAATCACCAACCTCACCCAGCAAGACTACCATTTCACTATTTAAAAAAAAGACTTTCAATGATCTCAGAGATTACTAGTATATTTTACAAAGCCATATTTATTCTTGAATATGGTGTTTCTTCCTTTTGACATGTAATATAACTACAGTTAAGAAAAACTGTCTACCAAGAATATTTTATCTATGCCTAGGTGTTCCTTTCTGACTAACCCCGTAAGATAAGTAACTAGTCCTGTGAATATTGCAACATTCCTCTGCTGTATTAAAGTTGTAAAGGCATGTATTTGATAATATTTCTGAAATCATAACTGTCTTGAAATGGTGTTGTGTCACAAAGGGAAGTACTCATCATAACAACACATCACCAAGACACATTAGTAACATCTTCTATGACACAAATTTATAGTCCTATAAACTGTGCATTATATAGCTATAATAATAATATATTATTATCCTTTAATTCTATTCATCTCTTACTGATTTCTTTCATATTTCCATCTACACCCTCACCTCCCTAGACATTCACCATTGCATTTTTGTCTTTCTGTTTATACTAAGGTAAGGTTTATCTCAAGACTTAACTAAGAGATACTATGCTACAGACTAAGAGATATTTGCTAAATTAAAGCTCACCATAGAATTTACATTTCAAATTACATTTGCCAAATATTTTTTATATTACATTCTTGATGGATGAACAAGAGGGTATATCATATTATAATCTTCATGATAGAATTTTTGTGCATGTGAATTTATAAAATTCTCCATAAAATATATCATTAAGTTAATAAGAATTTTCTATTTAATTCATTTTATACCATATTTATTTTATACTGAATATTATTATGTGTCTTTTATGTATTATGCTATTGTATTACATGGCTTTGTTGCTAGAGATGATATGATTTCCAAACATGGTCCTGGCTTTCTATGAAAAAAGAATTCTTTGTGATTTATTTGACTTAGATTGATCTATTAAAGTAGTATAATCACTTTATTATTCTCCCATAAATAAAGGATTTTAGGTTTCCCGTCTACATGTTATGCTCACCCATGATTAGAAGTTAAAAATTCATTCTGATTTTTCTACAGTTTAAGATTTTTCTGCCCTTCCTTATTTTCCTTAAGCATACACATATCTAATGTATACATGTTAATGGTCACATATGAAAACACACAAATATCAGATATAAATGTATGTGATACACTTAAGCACAATAAACTCATTTCTATAAATGATAATTACTTTGATCTTACACAACAAGAGAAGGCAAAATCATTATTTCAATGGGATTTTTCTATTAATTTTTATGCTGTTAAAAGATTGCAGCTTTGTAATATGTTTAATGTGTCAGCCTTTTGTATATTCTGTGGGTTTTTTTGCCAACTGGATAGCATATCATTGGTTAATTTGAACTTCTCTTCATTGTAGATGACTTGTTTCTTTGATTCCATGCCATCATGCAAATCTTGGAATATTGCCTTCCCACAGATGCCCATTTATAAGATGCATCTGTCTGCATGTCTCATCTGCCAATTGGCCTTGAATAAACTAGCTTGCAGTGTGAATAATCTTAGACTGCTTTCCAGTCAACTGCAATCACAGTTCACTGTCATCTAAATCGTATGTCTCATAACTCTGAGGTAACCAAAGGAACAGGGGAAGGATATAGAAATATTGGCTTTAGGGAAGTATAACAGCATTCTATAAAACTGAAGAAATTGCCGGGCAGTGGTGGTACACGCCTTGAATCCCAGCACGTGGGAGGCAGAGGCAGGCAAATTTCTGAGTTCAAGGACAGCCGGATCTACAGAGTGAGTTCTAGGTCAGCCAGGACTACACAGAGATACCCTGTCTTGAAAATCAAAAAACCAAAAAAAAAAGTTATGAAATATAGCATGGTCAACATAAACATAAACTAGCTCATGAACTGAGGGTGGTAGCAAAAATTTTAATTCAGACTAATTTGTGTAGGTATTAGCATTTGTATATGAGCATAATAAAATCCCTGGCCATGACTTTGAGGAAGTGTCCAAATGTATCTGATGAACAAGGAAGTCAGAACCATAATTAATCTCCATGACTGCTCAGACTGGGGCAGGTGGTGGTCCTCTAGAGAGATGTCAGAGTAAGTCTCCCAGAATGGTTGGCTCAGATGTCTTCAGTTTGAACTCTGCCTCATCTTCTGTTTTGCTGAAGAGCCAGAATGTTTGAGCTGTAATCAAGTCCAAGGTTACTCTGACCATACCATTGGCAGAGACATTCTATGCACTACTTCAGGCAGATGGGAATTTATGTGACTCTTCAAGAGTCTGAGGAAGAAACGTCTTCATTATTTTATTTACCAAGTTGCTTACAAATATTTTAATCAACAAATACCTGCGTCTGCATTTCATGAATATAAGTAGACAGCCATTGAATGAAATCTGGTTGACATTTCCTTCATTTACTTATTTGTGATCTAAATGAGACTGTGCCTGCCAAGTACATTGAGAATATTGATTACAGGAACAATATAACAGATTTCAAGATCTAAGCTATACTGCCCCTTTTAAATATCTGACTGTGGGAAGCGGCTCCACTCTCGCCATTACAAGGTGGCACTTGGCATAGGCATTGCTTGAGAGAAAAGACAACTCCATATATGGAGTTGTATGCACTGAGAGATGTGGTTACCCAATCACCCCACCTTGAGTCATTGAGAGTAGCCAATTAGTGACTTTGTGGCAGCTGCTGATAGGATCAAGGCAATGCTTATAAGGGGCTTTGGGAGCTGGGATAGGGAGAAGAGAAGAGAAGGAGAGAGAGGAAGCGTTCTGTACAGGGATAGCTGAATAAACCGCTTGAAGAAGAACATGGTTGCCGTTGCCTTATTCCGCGTGTCAGATGTGGGTAGCAACAAGTGGTGCTGAAACCCAGGATCCACCGAAACCGCTTGGGATGTGTTCAGAACTTCTTGCGGCTTCAGGACAGTCGACTGGGTAAGTTCCCAGGTAAGTGGGACAAGTTAGGTTCTTGGGTAGGAGACAAGATAAGTTCCCGGTATTGGGACGAGTTGAAAGTGACTGTTGAAAGTGACGGTTGAAAGTGACAGTTGAAAGTGACAGTTGAAAGTGAGTGTTGACAGCGAGAGTTGAAACTGACAGTTTCAACTGGCAGTGCCTCTAATTCATTTCTCAGCCCAGGAGATCGGAGACAGCTACAGTTGGCATTTCCGGTCTTTGAAGGGGCAGAAGGCGTCTGTGTTCATGCCCCAGTAGAGTATAGGTAGGTCAAAGAATTAGCTGAGGCAGTACACGCATATGGAATTGGGGTTAATTTTACTGTATCCCAAGTGGAGAGATTAAGTACAGCTGCTATGATGCCAGGAGACTGGCAGGACACAGTGAAGGCGGTACTTAACAATATGGGCCAATACCTAGAGTGGAAGGCCTTGTGGCAAAAGGCACTGCAAGCACAAGCCAGGATTAATGCAAACACTGAAGGTCTACGCACAGATAGCATCAGCTGCAATAAAGGCATGGAAGTCTCTCCCTAGGAAGGAAGGCAGTAATCTTTATTTGTCCAAAATAACTCAGGGGACCAGTGAGTCCTTTTCTGACTTTGTGGCCCGCATGACTCAGGCCGCTGGCAGAATCTTTGGGGAACCAGAGCAGGCAATGCCATTAATTGAACAGATGATCTTTGAAAATGCCACAGCTGAATGTCGTGCAGCCATTGCTCCTCGGAGAGCCGAGGGATTACAAGACTGGTTAAGAATCTGTCGCAGCTTGGGAGGTTCCCTCACTAATGCAGGACTTGCGGCAGCAAATTTAGAGATGGCTGCTGTCCTTCTCCAAGGTCAGGGACGCGATAGATCCCCGCCGTGGCCGGAGAGGGGAGCTTTCTGTGTTTTTCCACAGGGTGAAGACAATCCAATTTGGGTCCCCACACGGCTGGTGTAGATCCTGGAGAATGAAGCTAGATTGCAAGATAACGGCTCTGATTCTCCTGATGCTGATGCTCGATTTGGGGATAAGTATACCACTATGGGCCATAGTTAGATCTTGGCCTGTTCCCATGCCAGTACATTCAAATTCTGCAGTGCTGCCGTTGTTTACAGCTACTGAGTGTTACACGGATGCCCCGTGCTCCTGGCGCACCCACCAGCAGTCTGAGTTATATAATGCTACAAGTTTTCCATTAAACTTTACACTTTGTTTTGTGGCAGCAAGCAAGGGTAATATACAAGTAAACTGCATACACCTTGTATGATTCTTAAGAAAGCTACTCTTGCTAATTGGGTGGATCCTGTGATTTACAGTAAGGTGGAGACAGGAGTGATAGGGGCTGTCTTGAATCAGATTAGTTCAGGACAGATGGAAGGATCGGGAAATGTCGGTCTGAATTCATCAGCACCTATAAACATTACCACCACCATGATTAGAAGTAATGTTAGTATAATTTAGAGGTCCAATTGGCATACCAATAATGCCACTTCGCAACAGATGATACCGTGGTGCTATCCAGATTTGTCCTTTCCAGTGGTGTTTTTACCTTGCCAGTCTAAGATTAAACCCAAGAAACAAATTGCCAGAGGATTTAATTTATCCCTTCCTCTCCATTTGGCTATAATGAATAATACAGGTAAGAGCACTGGCATAGAAAATATTTGGCCCTTTTATCATTGGGTGTTGAGTGATGAGGCTGGAGCTAGTGCCAGTGTATCTGCCTTTGCCTTGTTGAATGGTATATTTCATGAAGTACAAAACGTTTCAGCTACACGATCTAATATCTCTAGCAATTTGGATAACATTAAAATTAATAAGGTGTTTAGGAATGCATTTGCACAACCAGTGTCGGTGTGTGTGGACCCCCCATTTTTCTTTATGTTATCCAACTTTCAAAATAATTCTGATATCTTGGATTGTAAAAATGTTACATGCTTTTTTAGCACAATGCTGGAATGGATCACTAGACCTAGCCTTGGTTGTGCACATGCCTACCTTTGTGCCCATCCCAGTAGAAGCCGATCCTGAAACTTTCCCTATTACATCATTAATAAGACATAAAAGAGACTTTGGCATTACTGCAGCCATTATCATTGCTATTACCATCTCTGCAGCTGCAGCTGTGACAGCCAGCATAGCCATAGCTAATCAAGTTACAGCAGCTACTGTTGTTAATCAAATTTCAGAAAAGACTTCTGAGGCTTTGACCACTCTACAGAAAGTGGATGCACACTTGGCATCAGGCATTCTGTTGGTCAATCAGAGAGTTGATTTGCTCCAAGCCCATGTAGAACAACTCACAGATGTGGTTCAAATGAGCTGCATGTCAGCAACCCCACATCTATGTATTACACCTCTGAGATTTATGAATAATACATTTATTCAAAGCCATAATCTTTCTGCTTATTTACAAGGGAATTGGACTAGGGAGCTGGACCAGATGCAGCGGCGATTGCAGATCCGGATTTTGAGCCTTAATGGAACACAAGTGGACCCTGTTACCCCTGTTGATTTTACTTCTTGGCTTACCTCTGCCTTTTCTTTCTTTCTTAAAGGGTGGGGATAGGCCTGTTTGGTGCATCCTTATGTTGTGGATTAGTGTTCATGTTATGGTTGGTCTGCAAGCTCAGAGCCCAACAAAAATGTGACAAGGTCGCTATCGCCCAAGCACTCGTAGCCTTGAGCAAGGATTTTCCCCTGAAATTTGGCTATCTGTGCTAAGAAAGTATCTGATGACTGAGACCCTCAGTTGATGCACCCCAAGGGTTCAGCCCATTGCACTGGGTCGATGAGAGGTCTATGTCTAGCCAGCCCTTGCCTGAATTACTGTGGTACCTGAATATTTACAGGTGTTGCGAGTGGGTACTCGACAGAGAATGTTCCACGAGTGTGGATAGATTTCCTGAAAGTATGCCCGATTGCACAAAGGTTTGATGCCGAAACCTCCTCTTCGCACATGGACGGCCGCCGGGCGCTCCAGAGTGGAGGCTTCCTTTCCCCGACAAAAAGGCATAGAGATGTGTATGGGAAGTATTACTCATTGCACGATGACAAGAGAAGAAACCCATTACAATATCTCATTTTGCACAGGGGATCAGGCCTCTGCTTTCCCTCACTGAGTTGGTGCCATGCTTGATAGGCAAAAGGCTGTTCCATCTTAATAAAATTGAAAGGGGGAGATGTTAGGAGCCGTAGTGAGCGTGACAACATTCGCCATTACAAGATGGCGCAGGCATCCTGTGCTCCCACAAGTAAACAACTAACTGCGCAGGTGCAAAAGGCAAAAGCGTGCCAAAGTCACTGCCCATCCCGGGGTGTAATATGGGGTAATGAGTGAACAGCCAATCAGAAGTGAACACACCACTCTAGGGTACTTATAGCAGTGCCTTTCCTGGGCTTGGGGTCTTCCACTTCTGCTGATATGAGAATAAAGCCTCGCTGTGGTAACTACCCAAACACTGCCTCACCTGTCTCTTTCGCGGGTGAAGGGGACTCGGAAGGGGCCTGGAATAGGACTGTATAGGGGTTTTGGGGAGGGGAAACTGGGAAGGGAGATAACATTTGAAGTGTAAACAAATAAAACAACCAATAAAAATTTAAAAAAAAGAATTTTGAAGTATAAGATCCTGATGTGGGGCATAATGTAACAAACCTTAGAATTCTATAAATTTGTGAAAACATACCTACTCCTTCACCTTCTATGCCCTCTTATTCTCAGACTTCAGCAACATCTGGTAATTAAACTTCCTTGGTAGTTTCTAAGTTTGACACACTCATTGCACTAAGAAAGCATCACTAAACATGTATTTCAAAACCTAACAAGTGTGGAAAACCTTGTATTTTTCATGAAGGATCCAATGGCCTACCTAGATAAACAGTAGCTTTGAGGAGAATTTGCCTCAGCATAGCTCTGTATTTTGTAACTAGATAGTTCTAAACAATAAGGCCTTCACATATTTTATCCAAAAAGTAAAAATATCTGATAAAGATGAAAAAATCACTGTAGAGTCATCCTTTTTGAATATCAGGAGGAATTCTCACGAAGAAACCTTCCTCTTATTCCACATTAGTGCCTCAAGTTTGACATTACGTTTGTTGATTTCTATTCAAATTATAACTTAGAATATTATAAACATGGTTCAATATGTTTCAAACAGTAAATTGTATTATCTTCCTTTATTTTTAATATTCTTCAGTTTTATTGAAAGTTAAAATGACATATCTTTATTTTTAGGTCCTTGTATCTTTATTTGTTTTATTCATTGTATTACAAGAATCGTAGCCATCAACCATCCTGTTGTTAAACAGGAAGTAACATTAGAGAAGATTCCTGTAGGCTTACATTAAGTGTAAATTGTCCCTTCCCAAACCCAGAACTTCACCTTCATCCATGAATGCAATAATTAATTAGAAGACTTTTGAAAGAAGGAAATAGAACTATTCAAATATATTTTAACATTAGATTGTTTTTTATTAACTCTAGATTTCTTTTGAAAAGTAAACAGCATTAAAGAATGCCAAATTTGAAAAAAAATTAAATTAGTTAAATAGGGAATCTGATTTTTGTATTTTTATTACTGTTGCTTAATCTGAGGCAATATAAATTAACAATCTGTGGCCACACGGAGCATCTGTCCAATCAAGGGCTCACTATATCTTTCTATTACATCCAGGTGCTGCTTGTGCCAGGAGGAGCAGTTATCCCATTTCTAAACCTTGTTCCCAATATTTAGTCATCTAACTACACTGTCCCAAGAGTAGTATAACAGTTAAATGAAAGGTAAAAAGAGGAATCCAAATAGGAACATATTTAAAAACAACAATACAAAACAAAGGCGTTTCACATAGTTTAGACTCTTTTTCCTTAAGGCATTTTATTAGATTTATTTCTAAATATGGATTGCTCAAGCTAAGAAAAGAAACTGCTTCACTGTTATGTATTGAACTGATATTATTTACTTTTACTACATAGAGAAATAAGTACAAGCAGGATATTATATAATGAGATTAAACCTGCATTTGTATATATTTATTCACTTATATGTAAAATAAAATAATGGGTTATATACATTTATTGTTGAGTGGTAAGCAATATTTTCCATTTCTTAAATATTTGAAATATATGAGAATGCATCAGAATACTGAAATTTATTGCATGGTAACATTTACGGTTGTCAACCTTCAGAACCAGAAATAAATATTTCTTTCCTTTTTTTATCACCCAATTCTGTTATTGCCTTTGTTGATGCACACTGTGATTGAGATATTTAAATATAAATATATATTAAAGAGGTTTAATAGTAAACATTAATTTATAAAGAAATAAATAGAAAAACAACAACAAGAGAAACAGGAGCAATTTGACGCATGGTACTGAATTTAGCTCCCATCTCAAGGATGTCAAATTAGGTAAAATGAAAAAGATGCAAGGCTCAAGATAGAAAGATTTATCCAAGAAAGTTTTAGAGTCCTTAATATTATATTATTTAAGCATAAATTACAGATATGTGCACACGTGAAATTTTATACTTCTCTTAATATTAATTTTACATGGAGCTTACAAACTGCTTGTAACTAAGAGCGGAATTTATAGGAAAACAACATGAGGCTACTATGTGTCTTAAAAATTTTTAGCATACAAAATAAGTGTTTATATAAACAGTATTATCGATTCAAGCTCTATAATGTATTTTTGTGGTTTTGGCAATTATAAACGTATATTGATTTACTTGTTAACAGTTCTTTTACTCATTGAAGAAAGTTTAATTTAATTATACTATGTATGTGCAAGCTTACTTTCCCAAGCAAGTTCATTGTCATTCTCAGTTACACGCCTTCCACAGCTGTCAGGATGACCTTTATAAAATACAAACTAATCATGTCACACCCCAGCTAAAAATCCACCCAGAGTTCCCCACAGGCTCCCAGATAAAGTTCACGCTCTGTAGCTTTGCCACCAGATAGTTCGCAGTCTAGCCCTTGATGTCTGCCCTTTGCTGGCTTCACAACCAGAACAAACTAGAAAACTTGCTGTGTTGTGTTTGGCATTTGCACTAAATATCCCTCAGACTTTCTGTGGCTGCTTCTCTCTGGACAGCATCTTTGTTTCCCTGTTCCTCAACCTTTGTTCTGCGTTTCACCTTGATGTTGATTTAGCATCTTAACCTTTTGAATTTTAATGTTTTCTTTTTAAAGCACTTCTCAGGGTCCTCTGCTTAGGTTTATAGTTTAGTCTTTTAAGATTTTTCTGTAGTTGTCTAGCCTAGTGTAACCCCGACTTCTTCCCTTCTCTTCTGATGCTGACTGTGCCTTACCTTCCTACTTACATAACCTCTACCTTCACCTCCCCTCTTACAACTTGTGAATTATTGTTTCTACTTTTCAAATCTTTTAACAAAAATTTATCTCAGTCTTGTTTCTTCTCTGTTTTATTTGATTTTTTGCACAATGATAATTTTCTTAGGTAGATAAGTCTGCTCATTCTACCAACACAGCACCTATATTTTTAGTTTCTAGATGCTGTCTATTGTTATTTGGTACCACTGCAAATAATAAATTAACAAATCTCACAGCAATAAATTTTATGATTCAGCAGGATGTCTGGTTTGTCATACTTCCAAATTAAAATATTTTATTTTTATATGGTTTATGGAAATACACACAACACCACTAATATATTTTAGTAAAATAATATTTATAGTAGATAGTTTATGTGGTTTATGTTACACACACACACACACACACACACACACTCACAGACATATGCACAGAGTAGGGCAGGGTAGAGAGAAAGTATATTTTTATTTTTGAGATTATAACATAATTATATTTGTTCTTCCAAACCATCCCAATACCCCTCTCCATTCTCCTTGAAATTGATTTTTTCTATTTTCATTAAGAATGATTGTGTAAATATTTATGTATACATATATTCCTAAATATATTTTGTCAATTCATATAATGTTATTTGAATGTGTTTTTATGGCTGACCTGATGTGATACTATGTCATAAATTTTAAATTTATATCTGAATTTTATAGAAGAAAAAGTTTGGAATAGTTTTGAAATTACAGTCACAGGAGAATATTTCCTGAAATGAACATTGACAGCATATGCACCTAGACTGATAAATAAAACACGGGAGCTTATGAAATTGAAGAGATTCTATATGCTAAAGAACACAGTTATTCAAAGTAGTACATGATAAAATGGAAAAAATCTTTACCTATTATACATCTGACAGAGGAGTAATATCTAAAGTATACAATAAAAATTTAAAAAACATACATGGACATCGAAAAATAGATAATAAACAAGGTACAAAACTAAAAACAGAGTTCTGAAATGATGAAACAAAAAATGGTTGAAAAACACTTTTAAAACTGTTCACCATTTTTAGTCAGCCTAAAGTGCAAATCAAAACTATTCTGAAACTTCATCTTGCAACATTCCAAATGGGCAAGATCAATAACACAATTTGCAAGAATGGGGAAGGGGAACATATTGATGCAAGAGTACAAATTTATACAGACACTGTGGCAGTCAGATTAGTGGTTCCTGCAAAGCTGGGAACCTCAAAATCCAGCTGTATCACTCTAGGCCATATACCAAAATGTCTCAACATCCTACTACAAACACTTGCTCATCCAGGATCAGTGCTGGTATATTCATAATACGTAGTCATTAAGTCAAGCCTAGATGGTTATCAACAGATGAATGTGTAATAAAAATGTGGCATATTTCTAGAACATTGAATTATTCAACTGTTTACAGAAAACTACAAATATCAAAATAATAAACAAAACAAACCATAATAAAATGAAAAGAATCACACAGTGAAATTAGGAAATTCACAGCTAAATGAATGAAGCTGGAATAAAATAATACGTTAACCAGATAAACTAGACCTCAAAATGTTATGTATTTTCTTATGTATAAATATTTGCTTTTAAGAAATTAGTAGTCATACTACAACCAATATAAACACAGAGACTAAGTGTAATGGACTAGTAGGCATGGAAGTAAGTCTTAAGTAAGGGGGAATATGAGACAGGCTGTGGTAGGACTTGAATGTGAGAATTAAACTGAGGAAAAAAATTGAAGGTGGTAATTGAAGGAATACAGGGAGGGACAACGAACATTAATAGTCATTTAAAGAGTCATATAGAAACTTTCTACAATAGAAACTTCTTAAATATATGCATATATGAAAAATTCTAAATAGAATCACAGATTATTATGGTTTACAAAGACCCAGCTAGACTTATCTCATAACCAATTGAAATTCTCAGTGCCATGAACTATTTACAACTCAATGATTTTTTTTTGGCCAAAGGTGACCCAAGAAACGTCAAACTAGGCCTACTCCAAAGATATTTGTGATATCCAAATACAGATGTTAGGACCCTACTTCTGAACATAGCCCTTATATAACTCATTGAACTTAGTAAAGTTGAGCTGGTACTTAACTAGAGTCTTCACTCATGTTTAAAGTTGCTCTGGATGATACTGCAAAATAAAAGTAAACACTAATCTGCCTAGCTGCAAACCTTGTGATATACAAAGGTGACTTACTTGAATAATGAGGGTGTAATAGTGTCACAAACATTGTGTGAGTAACCACCATTCTCTAATTGGATTTAATACCCACTCCAGGATATTAAACCAATCCTGACAATTCTCAAGTAGACAAAAATCTGAGATTCAGTAGGCCATTAGTTGATGGTAAAACCAAATACAAATTGTTCTATATTAAAATAAAATAACAATCTGTTATACCCCAAGATCAACAAGCAACTCAGCCATCATCAGAAAAGCTTAGTTCTGCAGTAAATGGGAATTTATATACAGACCAACAACTGGACAATGTGAAGAAAGTAAGAGACTATGCACAATCTGTCCTAAATGGATATTTTTTTCACCCACCCTGGGGGCACAGAAAGCTGTGGGATAGAGGAGGGGAAGGGATGTAGGAGACATAGAAAATGGATTACATCAAACAAACTGTGTCCTATAGACACCAGAGGCCTGACTTACAGAAGTACTCAGAGATTCTGTTACCTGATGTAAATGACTTGCACAGGTTCAAATTAGAAAAAGTCCCAGTGATGAGGGGGAAAACAGACAGAATCTCTCATGTCCAACCAAGAAGTTAATTGACAACTTGCAGAATAAAAGCAAGTTTTCTCCAGTGAATTCTCACTGGTATATTAAACACACTGAAGGGTAGAACCCATGTCTAGTAGTAGATGACCAACATAAAATTAATACAATATTTGTTTCATTTTGCTTTGTTTTGTCTGTTTGCTTGTTTAGATTTTTTGGATATCTTTATCATACTGGATTTTTGCTTTTAGATTATGTTTTACAATGTTGAATTTAGATGGATTTTCTTTCTGTGATAGTGTGTGTGTCTTCATGTATGTGTGTGTGTGATTTTTTTGTACTTTTTAACTGCTTCTTTCTTTTAAATTATTGTTTCTTTGCTTTTTTATTTGTCTGTTTTCCAAAGAGAGAATTAGATGGGCAATGAGTTGTTAGAGAATCTGGATGGAAATGCGGAAGAAGAAACCATTATCAGAATATATTGTACAATTTTTCAATCACAAAAGAATTAAGAAAGTAGTTACAGCTGTACTTTGGAATGAATCAAAGTATCATTAGCCCGTTAGACCTCTTGAAATGATAAAACTCTAAGTATTAAAAATCTACAAGTCTTGCATACAACTTTGAAACATAAATAAAAATTTTAGTGTTAATGACTCATACAGAGCCCAATGGCCTATGAGCATATGAGTAATGTTTAATGACAACAGTTAAATGATAGAGGTCACAGAAAGTAATTGATAACCACAATTACATTTGATAACCTGTAGTCTTCTCTCAGACTCAGGTAGTATGATTGAAGGATAATTCTTTGAGTTACAAAACAAAATAAATTCTGTTTATTATTTTAAGTCTTTAGTACAATCCTATAAATGTTCAATGTCAATTTATTTGGGGCAGGTATTTTTCTAACTTAACTCTTCCTATGGCACTAATGATTAGAAATTTAGTGCAGTGTGAATGAGAGTAGCGGCCAATTTAAAACAATTGTGTAAAAAGGAAACCTTGATTATTTTTTTCACTCACTAACTACATTCTTAGATATCAGGTTACTTACCCATCATGTATATCATGTAAAATCATGGCTAAAATCAATATGTCTTACAAACAACCTTGTCAGTGAGATAATACCAAAACCTACATGAAAAAACTGTCCTCTACAGCTTACAGACTGACTTGATTTGGCAATTTAATTTGAATAAGCAACATATTCTATCATTAAAAGGTAACTGGTTATTTAGTATTCCTAGAATCTATTAATCCAGGATTAAATCAAATAAAATATTGAATGATATATTCATGGTAAATATTGTGACGCAATAATGAAAAACTATGTAAGTTTCATGAAAATGGATGGAACTGAAGACTGTCATGCTAACCAAGTTGACTGCAATGCAAAATATGGCATATTTCCTCTCATAAGAAAAACCAGTATTTAATCACACAAAATTAGTGTCTGAGGAAAAAAAATCAAAGAAAGCAATGAAACAAGGCATGTCTAAAAGGGTTTGAATATACTCAAGTATGTGGTACACATGGATAAGAGTATCATAATAAATTCGACATATTATACAATTTATGCTGATAGACCAATCTTAGACCACATCAAACGGGTAGGAATAGAAAGCAAAAGCATTGTTCACAGTAGCATATGTGCAGCTGTAATAAAATAGAAGTGCAAAAGTTCAGGCACTTAATTTACCAATATTTAATTATCAGCATGGGTATTAACAGTTGGTCATGGCTCTGCTCATCACAGTCTTCAATCTGAGATACAAACTCAAAAATATAATACCAGCTCCAAAGGCTTGTGCCTTGAGTTGACACACATCATTTCCCTTAGTCCATTAATGTGAGCAATCCATATGGTCAACTCCATTGTTTTTCCAGATGAAATACATAATTATCTCCAAAGGAGAGGAGGCAAAAATGCAAGAATTAATATGTTCTGTCATGAAAATATAAAATAAAAATTTTACCATATAAATTAAAAACTAAACACTTTTTAGAGTTGAAGTTATTTCTTCAAAATATTTTAGTTCATTTTTAAATAAATTTTAAGCATTAAGATGAAAACAAACTAAAATAGAAATCTCCTCATGCTGTTTTGGAGCAGAGTGCAAAGTCTCCATATGGCATTAGGATTGCTGCTTAAGCTTGGACCACTAGGGATTCCAGTGATTGACATTAGGCATGATATATACACATGACCTACAGAAAAAAATTGAATGTTTTTGTAGACATTATAAAGACCATGCTTGCTAATTTCTTGCTATCTTCCTCTCAAACTAGTAATGACTAATAATCATTATATACTTATGAATAATAATGAGGCTTGAGTATGACTTGTATAATAAATTCATTTGAGATTATCCAGAATGAGTATAAAAATAAACATTGGTATCATATTTGTCATAGGAAATATTCATAAAATAAATGAAATCAAGATAAAATAAAATTTAAATGTTAGGTGTGTAGCAATGGGGGATGGGGAACTGGCAGTAGCCATAGAAAGTCTGAAATGTCAGGTACCCAAAAGGCTCCCAGGACCCAACAGGGATGACATTAGCTGAAAAGTACAACAAAAGGGAAAGAGAACCTGTAAAGACCATATCCAGAGGTTAGGCCTAGCCCCAGTTGTGGGATGGGGCCACCTACACACCTCAAAAATATTAATCCAGAATTCTTCCTGTGAAAAGGAAATGCAGGGACAAAGAGTGGAGCAGAGTCTGAAGGAAAGGCCATCCAGAGACTGCTCCACCTAGGGATCCATCCCATGTACAGATACCAAACTCAGATACTATTACTGATGCCAAAAAGCACTTGCTGACTGAAGCCTGATATAGCTGTTCCCTGAGAGGCTTTGCCAGAGCCTGACCAATACAGATATAGAAGCACTCAGCCAAGCATCCGACTGAGCACAGGTACCCTAATGGAGGAATTAGGGCCAGGACTGAAGGAGCTGAAAAGATTTTCAACCCCATAGGAAGAAAATAATATCAACCAATCAAACCCCATAAAACTCCTAGTATCTAAACCACCAACCAAAGAGTACACATGGAAGGACTCATAGCTCCAGCTGGATATGTAGCAGAGGATTGCTTTATCTATCATCAAAGGGAGGAGAGCCTCTTGGTCCTGTGGAGACTTGATGACCCAGCATAGGAAAATTCTAAGGTGCTGAGGTGGGAGTGAATGGGTGGACATGTGGGAAAGTAACCTCATAGAGGCAGGGGTATGGGGAGGGGATAAAAGATTTGTGGAGGGAAAACTGGAAAGTGGAATAACATTTAAAATGTAAATAAATAAGATAACCAATAAAAATAAATAAATAAAAATATGTGCCTTTATATCATATATAAATATTCCAGGTTAAAATTAATAATATTCATAATATCAAAATAGTAATGCTATGTTCTCAAAGTCTCAAGATAGCTCTTGTAGCTGATAAAGTATACACTATACTTCTGGTACTTAGTCAATTTTTTTTCTTTCCCTTCAATACTAATTCTTGCATTGTCATTGTTGTATTCCTTTCTTCACCTCATCTTTTCATCTACTTAATGAACTTCTATACAGGGAATGCATGAACATCATTCCTATAAGCTCCTTTATCTCAGTGCTTGATCCCTGTTAGTGGAATTCTTAAGGAAAGAATAGGAGGTGTGGCCTTGTTGGAGAGTGTGTTTTCATAGGAGGAAGTCTATTACTAGGAACAAGATGTAAGCTTTCAAAGGACCTCACCATTTTATTCTCAGTTAGCTGCCTCCAACCCTGGCCTCCCAGTTGTTTTCAGGTACTGTGCCAGCACATGCCTACCTTCCTGCTGCCATATTCCTTCACACTATTATTAGTGACTTTATTATTGTTTGTAACTGTAAACCCATGTTAAATGCTTTCTTTCAAAAGTTGGACATGATGTCTCTTCAGAGCAATATAAAAAATAAAAATTTAGTTTGGCATCAATTTTATCTAAGATGTCTTTAAATTTTGGATGTTGACTTAATTTATTATAATTACATTAGGAAACCATATTTTATAATCTTTTGCATTCTACCATGGATTGAATTTAAAGCATTATGCATGCTGTTCAAATGCTCCCCTATTGAACTACACTCCAACATTCACATCCATGGGTATATCTTTTTTTTTTTTTCTGTTGAATTTTTTTTTTATTAGATCTTTCATTTACACTTCAGATACCATCCCGTTTCCCCATTCCCCATTCCCCACCTTAGAAAACCCCTATCCCGTGCCCCCTTTTCCTTTTTGCATTTATACATTTTTTTTAAGAAATGTTAATCATAGGCTTTATAAGTTTGGTATTGTTCAATCAGAGGTGTAACCCACTACCCAACCTAGATATATCAACTATCTTTGACTGGTGGAGATACATGAACATCTGCTTCCCTGTCTCCCCCCTCTATCTCTCTTTCATCACCTAGCTTCTCCTCTCCTTCTTCTCCTCTTCTTACTCCTTTTCTTCCTCTCAGTACTCCTCCCACCTTAGCTCCTCCTACACATCACCCTTCCTGCTAAAAGGAAACTTTTCTCTCAAAATACAATTAGAGCATAATTATGCCTATTTGTACCAGTGAGGTACAAGATAGTCCTAATACCCAGTCCATCCTTTAGTTGACTAACCAGCACCTCTGTCATCTATCCTAACTAAAACACTTAGTTCTGAACCTGGCTTTTTCCTTGGCTTTAGGATGAATGTCAGCTGATGACCATACACTCAGATCTTTTCTCTCAAAGTAAATAGCTATAAGTTTTCAACCCCATCAGAAATCCAGAATGACTGAGTTGACTATAATTGTGGGAAGCACAAAGCATAGCTTCTAAAACTTAGCCAATTTATAGAGACCTCTGAACACCTGGACACTCGCTCTACTTCAAAACGTTGGAGCATCTGTTCTTCTGCCTTCTGGCCCAGGATCATCTGACAGACCTTAGTGCTGCAGAATTATTAAGGGCTGATTACTCTGTCTAGGCAGATATAATCAGTCGACCATTCTGCAAGTGTGTCCTTTTCTGGACAGCAATTTGTCTGTAGAAGGAAAGTGGCAATTCTTGCCTAGTGGTTGTCTCACCACAAGTGGAGTAACTCCAAGGATGCTCAATTTCTTCTTAGAATTTAACATAGGAAGCTGTCCAGAGCAGACAGGTCTCTAATGAAAATGAACATTACTACTGAAATGTTTGTCATGTCAATTCTAAGGATTTCTGATGTTTTGAAAACCAGCTATCCATGTATGGTAATCTGGACTGTTGCCTGTTAACTCCACTCAGCAATTTCTAAATAAAACATAGAGAACACCCTTATAATAAACTCCAAGTCATGAATTTGCTATAGTCCCTTAACTCACAGGCTGACCATCTCAAATCAGTTAAAAAATTAAAGAAGGACTGGGTCTAAGCTTTGTATTCCTAAGTGTGTTATACTGGTACAATGCCTATGAGAGTAACAATATTCATCTCACTCTTATATCACTAAGAAGCTCATGCCAATGAAAACCTTAAAATTTGTAAACAAAGTAAATTGGTGCCATTTAAGAATTTATATCTTCATCTTGATATTAATTATACAGATTTCTACTAATAGGCTATGGCTATGCAATAAACCCTAGCTAATCCTCTCTATTCGGACAAAACCACTACTTTTCCCTAGGGAGACAGCCCAACATTTACCACCTTAGTCCCCATGCCCAGGGAATAGGGGCGCTGACTCATCATTAGCTTCTTCAAGCTGATTATGGGCGTTGAGATATTAGAAGAGGAGTGGGGGGGGAGAGCAAGTTGACAATCCTCTGATGCTGTGTCTTCGCTGCCTCCAGATGGAATTCACGGACCTCAGAGGTTTGAGCAGGTCTGCCCATCTTGCTTGTTGAGTAGATACACCAAGGCTGATCATTCTGCAATATACAATTCTCAAAACAAATTTTAGTATCAAGATAGTTTTTTTTTTTTAAGAGGGCTGACATTTTATTAAGAATGTTGGTTCTAACCGCTTTTCTATTTTCCCCTCTTTTATTGGATATAATATTTACATTTCAAATTTTATCCCCTTACCATATTTCCCCCACCACCCAGGAACCCCTTATCCCATCCCCCCTCCTCCTGCCTCTATGAAGGTGTTTACCCACCTACCCCCAGCCTCACTCCCCACCCTCAGATTCCCCCCCCTCAGTGCTCAGCCTTCAGGGTACCAATGATCTTGTCTCCCACCTCTGCCCAACAGGGCCATCCTCCCCTACATATACAGCTGGAGTCATGTGTCTCTCCCTATGTGCTCCTAGGCTGGTGGTTTAGACCCTGGGGAGCTCTGGCTGGTTGGTATTGCTGCCTTCCTCACAGGGCCACCAGCCCTTATGGTTCACGGTTCCTTCAATTTACTCTCTAACTCCTCCATTGGGAACTTTGATCAGATTAATGGATAGCTGTGGGTATCTGTCTCTGGGTATGTCCGACTCTGAGAGAACTCTAAGGAGACAGCCTTATCAGGCTGCTGTCAGCTTTCCCATCCTGACATCCCTATCAGCATCTATTTTTGGTGACTGCCTATGGAATGAGTACCCAGAAACAATGGTCTCCCTACAACCCCCCCTTCAGATTCTGACCCACACTTTGTCTCCATATTTGCTCCCTTGGTTATTTAGTTACTCCTTCTAAGAAAGACCTAGGCATCCTCACTTGTTCTTTCTTCTTCATGAGCTTTGTGTCGTCTGGTAGTTGAATCTTTGTTGTTTCAAACTTTTGGGCTAATCTCCGCTTATCAGTGAGTAAATACCATGTGTGTTCTTTTGTGATTGGGTTACCTCACTCAGGATGATATTTTCAAGATCCATCCATTTACCTAAGAATTTCTCGAATTCATTATTTTTAATAGCTGAGTAATATTCCATTGTGTAAATGTACCACATTTTTTGTATCCATTCCTCTGTTGAAGGGCATCTGGGTTCTTTCCAGCTTCTGGCTATTATAAATAGGGCTGCTATGAACATAGTGGAGCATATGTCTTTGTTATTTGTTGAGGCATTTTCTGGGTATATACCCAGAAGTGGTATAGCTGGGTCCTCAGGTAGTGCTATGTCCAATTTTCTGAGGAACAGCCAGACTGACTTCCAAAGTGGTTGTACCAGCTTGCAACCCCACCAACAATGCAGGAGTGTTCCTCTTTCTTCACATCCTCGCCAGCATCTACTATCACCTGAGTTTTTGATCTTAGCCATTCTGACTGGTGTGAGGTGGTATCTCAGTGTTGTTTTGACTTGCATTTCCCTGATGACTAAGGATGTTGAGCATTTCTTAAGGTGCTTCTCGGCCATTCGAGTTTCCTCAGTTGAGAATTCTTTGTTTAGCTCTGTACCCCATTTTTTAATGGGGTTATTTTGTTGTTTGGCGTCTAATTTCTTGAGCTCTTTGTAAATATTAGATATTAGCCCCCTATCAGATGTAGGATTGGTAATGATCTTTTCCCAATCTGTTGGTTGCTGTTTTGTCTTGTTGACAGTGTCCTTTGCCTTACAGAAGCTTTGCAATTTGATGAGGTCCCATTTGTCGATTCTTGATCTTAGAGCATAAGCCATTGGTGTTCTGTTCAGGAACTTTTCCCCTGTGCCTAGGTATTCGAGGGTCTTCCCCAACTTCTCTTCTAATATTTTCAGTGGGTATATCTTAATGCTAGTCTTTCTTTGAATAAGTTACGAAGAATCTACAAACTATACACTTTCTAGTTGTAAAATAAATAATTCAATTAAAATAATGTCAAATTACATATTGTTCTTTTGAGAATTAATCTGGATATGATCTATTAAATCCTTTGCTCATGATAAATCCTGAAGGCTGGCAAAAAAGAAAATACATTTTCTCTATTGGGAGACTCTAAAGAATGATGAGAAAATGAATCCTTAAATATCCTAAAGCTCCTCACCACAGACCATTGGCAAAATTTCTCACCAATAGAATGCTTTATCCAGATATATTTAGGCTCTCTGAATTTCTTAGAAGGAATAAATATAAGAGTGTGTATTTACGGGTCATGCACAGCTGCCTACAATAGGTTAGGTAAAGTATGTAATAGTTGAAAATAAAATTGATATGTTCTATAATCAAAATAGCACACTTAATAATTTCTAACAACCTATGGGACATATAAAGCTCATTATTGTCTTTAAATGAGATGCATATTTAGAGCATATGTAATTCTAACATACATATGCTCTACACTTTTGATGATGTTTGATAATTTCATTGTTTTTCATGTGACTAGGCATGCCAGTTCCAATTTAAGCATGTCTGGTAGGAGTGAAGGCCCAAAATAATAAATAACCCTTTCAGCTTTACAAGTAAACTTGAATTTAGTTTTCTGAATCCATATGGAGCCTCTGATCTTCCTATATTTGTACTTCTAAAGAATCCAGTTCCTTCTTTTTTCCTCTTTGGTCAGCAGGCATCATATCAGTATAAAAATCTATAAACAAGCAAAGTATTAATATAAATAAAATAAAAAATATTATTTTTAAAGTCCACTACTGATGATTTGTTGGCAGTAGAAAACTGCTGGCGAGAGAGTCTCTTTTGTTGGGGGTTGTGCCTACTAATTAATATGTTGCCAATTGCATAATGGATAACCCTAATATAGGTGTGGATAGACAACACTAATTGCACTCAGTGGGTTATAAAAAGAAAAAAAAGAAATGGAATTGGAAGGCAAATTTTGTAGTGGTTTGTTAAGAAAAGTGGGGGTGATAAATATGACACTGGCACATGTACACAGTTTGAAAGACTCTTAAACATATAAGTAAATAAGTAAATAAGTGAATAAATAAACAACTTGACAGTAATTATTTACACTATCATCACAGAATCTAAAGAAATGAATGGAAGTTCTGACATCCTTAAAACATACATTCAAAACACTACAAGACTTCTCAAATATGTAACCTACAAGCCTGTTTTATGAATAAAACCTAGGTCCTTTGAAATATAGATTTGTATGTATAAGTATGTGTATATATATATATTACATATATATATACATATATATTGCTTTATATATATTTACATATGTATCTATATATGTTGCTTTTTATGAAGCAAAAATTTTATATTTATGTATATTACTTTATTTATATATATGTTTTAATATATATAAAGCAATATAATTAAGTATATACACGTAAATATGTATTTTAAAGCAATATGCATACATGTTTACATATCCAAATAAGCGAACTTTATTATATTTATTGTTTAGTAACAAATGTATTTTACTTGTAGTATATGAGTTAACATAGCCCAGGAATATTTTCTTTAGTTTGCAAAAATTTTAATAATGATATTTAATATATTCTCTACATAACAAAAATTTAGATGCTACAGTTTTCTACTACAGCAGGAGAGAGAATAATTTCCTCATTAAATCTGATGTGGCTTTTTTGGCTGATCTAGGAATCCAATTAATAGAAGAATTGAGTAATAAGAGGAAATCATGATAGTTTTATTAATTCTTTAAGGTGTTTCATTACAAGAAAGTGAAGTCACAAAGATAACCAAAGCATAATAATTTTATATTTTGGGGCAAAGAGGAATAAATATGAAAAGAATGACAGAAAAAGTATATACATACATATTTTTTAGAATATGTGGGTTTGGGGTTGAGGGTGGGTTTGAAATGTTTACTGATGCAGGTTCATGAATCACAAATACCAGTGATCTGTGTTAGAAACTGTTTCCATTTAAGGAAAGCTATCCCTTCCAGAAAAATCTTCATGGTGGGTGGACATGAAATCACAGGGCAGATAAATCTTTGAAAATTGCAGTTCTTCAGGTGATTTCAATTTAAACCATCTTCACATGAGTTATACAGATCTTAAGATTATACTCCTTTAATTTTATTATTTATAAAGTTCAAAGCAATGATGTCTCAAAGTTACTTCTTAATTCTTCTTTCATAGAATATTTATTAAACTGAAAATCATGTTTATCTACACTCCTTTGAAAGTAGTAAACAAAATTCAAAAATGTAGTCTTGACCAAGGATATAACATTGTTTAGTGGATTTAAATATTAAGAATATTTTTATGTATTAATATGACAAAAATTTAAGTACAATGAAATGCCTTCATATACCTTAGAGAATACACTTAATAACTGCAGAGGAAATTTAGTCTTTTCTCAAGTCACATTTAATATGGTATTTAAGATTTCATCTAATTAAAGACATGTTAGAACAAATTTAATGAAAGTGTTCCTGAGGATTTTTCAGTGGTTGGAAGGCAGACAAGCAAGTCAGGTAATGAAATGAATATCGTTTTATTGGGGCTTGCCAGGCAGAAGAGTTATTGGCAGGATGTTTTGATTTCTGGAATGCCAGCCATAGTTATTCTGTGAGACAGAAACAGGCTGAAAAACGAAGCGGTAATGTTCAAATTCACTGAGAGTGACTAATCATAATAAGGAGTTGAAATACATTTATGCTACCTCAAGCAAACTCCTAAATATCGGTTAAGCATAGTTCATTGAAAACACATAGAAATTTCTTGGACGTTATTGTGGCTATGTTTTGAAAACCTATTTTGTTTTTCTTGAACAATAACATTTTCTCATTCATTTAATACATTTTTGTGTACAATGTCACCCATAATTTAGAGACAAATATTTGATCTGACAGTGAACATTCATGTAATCTGATCACGTTTCATACTACTTGTGGGTAGCAGAAATTGAGGGGACAAAGTATCATCTACTCTGAGTCAAATTAGAATTGAGCACAACCACGGAGTAGTTAGTATGTAGATTCCAGAGCAGACTAGACAAAATCAATGTTAGTGTTTCAACTTAACTGTGGCAAAGCCAATTCCTCCAAAAGCTTTGTGTGTTGCAGGTAGAAAAGTTCCAACTGTATTCAAACTACAA
The DNA here is from genome assembly GCF_011762505.2 of Arvicanthis niloticus. Classification (NCBI taxonomy): domain Eukaryota; kingdom Metazoa; phylum Chordata; class Mammalia; order Rodentia; family Muridae; genus Arvicanthis; species Arvicanthis niloticus. Next base: position 24,820 of record NW_023046532.1, read on the forward strand.
GTATGTACTTAATTTGTTTTTATTCCTTGAAGATTCACTGTATCCATTCATACTTATTTTTTAAAACTAATATGAAAATTGCCTCATAAATATTTGTTTTTAATTGGCAGCCAGTGTTAATGAATATATCTCAGAAGGTGAGAAATTTAGTTGACAAATTGAATACATTATTTCTATCAATTTATATCTTATTGCTCATTTCTGTGTTTTTTTTTCTTCCATCTCTGTTTTGTTTTCCTCTGGGCAAACTAGGACCCATGCCTCTCCTGGCCATGCCCTTCTTGGGTTCAGGAGGATGTCTGTCCTTTAGGCTGAAGCCACATACATTGACTAAGTTGCTGCATGGGGAGGCTGGGAGGAAAGAACAGATAGATATGGATGGCCACTGGAGGTCATGTTGGTTTCTTGGTCCTTAATGCAGCCAGGGGCCACATATGGGTCTGAAGCTCTGCTGTAGCTGGGATCTGTGTTGATGTCTGATGTCCAAGTAACCACCAAAGGCCAGGTAGAGGTCTGTGGTCTATGCTGCCACCTGAAGCCATGGTGATGTCTTTTGGTTGGTCATAGTGCTGCAAGATGTCATAGTGATGTGGGTGGTCTGTGCTGTCACCTGACTATCTGTTACTGTTCAGAATCATGTAGCCTTGGAGGGCCGTCTTTGGTTTCAGGGTCCTACTGCAATAAAGTGCTCCATTGAGGATCTGTGCTGTCTCTATAAACCACGTAGAAGCCCATGATTTGTGTTTCTGATGACTATGAAGTGAAGGGAGGCTACTTTATCTGTGATATTGATGAGTGCAGATCTACAGTTGAGAATGAGGAACATGGAAGACTTCTGTGACAACCCCTACTCCCACCACAACCCTCCCCCGAACAAACAAGCAAACAATAATTTAAAATAAGCATAGGCAGAAAGCTACCTAAGAAAACTTTTTTATTAGTTTTTTATTGGATAACTTATTTACATTTCACAGGTCATCCCCTTTCCCCATTTCCCCTCCTTAGAATCCCCTATTCTATCCTCCTTCCTCCATTTTGCTTTTATACCATTTTAATTATATGTATGTATTAAGGTCAGATCTAGTCTGCAGGTCTAGCAATACAATAGATGCAAATAGTCAAGGAACAAGCAAGACAACAAAAACAGATAGTCAAAGAACAAGCAAAGTATTAAACATAATTCTGTGAACTCTCCCGTGATTACTGTTTCTAAGGGCTTATCAGGATGACCAAAATATCTGAGCCAACTTCCCTGTCTTAGCTCAAAGTCATTTTCATGTTTGTAAGAAAATTCTTTAAAAGTGTGATGGAGATGCTGAAGAATAGCTCACCACAACTGACAGTTTCTCATGGCGGTGTGAGAAGGGGCAGGCACATGATTTAAGATTCATGGTGACTAATGAATTACATTTACTCAATAAGTGAATTTACATTTTAATTTTAAAATATTTATTTTATTATTTAACTATATATGTGTGTCTGCCCTTGTGTGGGTATGTATACATGAATGCAGGGGCTTGCAGAACATAGCAGCATCATGGCTATAGAGCTGTATTTACAGGCAGTTGTGAACAACCCAACATGGCGTTGAGAACTGAATGTAGGTCTTTAAAAGAGTATGCCTACGTTTAACTACTGAACCAGTTCTGCACCCCTGAAATGTATATTATTTTAGTAAAACTGAAGAAATTACATTAATTCAAAATTTAAGTTTCATCCAATCCAAAGGTTTCAAAACTATATGTGAATTTCAGCTGTAGCACATTTAAAAAAAAAAAAAAAAAAAAAAAAAAAACAGTATTTCTAAATGAGAAAAACATAAAAACTTAGCTTTAGGGTCTCATCATGATTATGGGGCACACATATGCATTTTTAGGGCTGTGGCTGCATACAGTAGTTATTGAAAGCTAAAATATGAATATATTAATTGGATCAAGTTGAGATACTTGGATTGAAATGTGGAGATATTCTTCTAATATAAAGCTTAAATCACTAATGGTTAATTTTCAATGAAACAAGGCCTACTAGACATATGGAATCTAGATATAGAAATTCACAGAATGTGGCAGCATGTACAGGGCCTGCACAGGGCTAAGACAGCAGTAGTAAAAAGGGAAGTAGACACAAGTATTTATTCCTAAACCAGAAGCTATCACTAGTTGCTAACTACTCACTTAGGAAGTAGTTTTCTCCAACATAGTATGACTGGACATAAAAACCACAGTAAGTACAGACGCCATGCCAATAATAGATGACGAATACAAAACAAACTCAATGGTATTTTCGATAACCTTAATCAGGTAACAACTGCATACTCACCATCTTGACAGTAACTAAGATCTCTGAATGTTCTGACTAAGACTTAGCATGGGTTTGAGTGGATGCTGTTCTGCTTCCAGAATGGTCCATTCATATCATAACTTACAAAATGAGCAATACCTAAGAATAATAATGATGTACATTTTTATAAATGTAGGTTTTTTATTTATTTACTTTTAAATAATATTAAGTCTTCTTATGCATATAAAGATGTGCATACAAAGGGTAGGCTCATTGTGTCACTCACACCTTTACCACCAGGGCCAGCTCTAAACCAGTGAGGGATGGGGACAGCCCGTTCACTCTCAGGACCTGATGTCTGCTTCCCTCCTACAATAATGATGAGTGGGGAAGATCAGTTTATCTCCTACCCATGCCACTTCACAAGCAATGAAGGTGGGACCAGATCTCCAACATCCACACACTCAAGGTCAGTTCATCTGTACCTAGCCACCATGGTCAGCTATACTGTGCTGCCCAGGTGAGGTACAAGGTCTGGTCTAAGGAGTGCTACAATGGGTTAGGTGCAGGGCAAGTTCTCTTACTCTCAGGACCTCAGTAGATATGTTTACATATTCATCTGCTTTATCTATATTTACTTCTACTTGATGGTTTCCAAATCATATGCTTTTTTATGCATTTGATAAAATATTCCATTTGACAAATTTTCAGACAAGAACTACATTTTTTAAATACCTTAATTTTATATGCATTATTTAATTTTTACATTTAATGTATTCTTTCTTTTCCACTGCATTAAGTTATATCATTACCTTGCACAATGCTTATTACTTTAAGGCTTTTGTCTTTCTACATACATTCCACACTTAGCTTCACTGAAGATCTGTCATGGTTGCTTTAATATGACCCTCATCTAATTCAATTAAGTTGAAAAACAAAACTGACATCTGGATTCCGGTGATGGCTGAGCATCATGTAACTGCAAACAACTATAACTTTTTCAATAATTTTTATTATGATCAAACTTTAGTTCATAGTTCTGTGATTTGGTTATCAGTTTAATTAATCAACAGAATAAATTGATATTATCAGGTATCTAAAAATACCTTGGCTGAAAAGGGAAGACAATTCCATATTATGTAGTGTACAATTATCTTTAGTCACCTCAAGTCTGTTATGTAGAAAGTTACCCAAAATAATATGAGAAGCAGAGCTTTTATTTTTTTCTGATATAATCCAAATAGGAAAATACTTGGAAACAAGGACAACTGGATAGTTCATCAGAAGGACACATCTGGTTGTGAAAATATATGTATATGTAATATTTATTTCTGAATATACATAATAAACATTGTGTCTTTCATTTTGTCTGATATTAATTCTATCTGTAACTTGCAATTAATTTTACAGAATCTTTTAGAAATTTCTTAGTTTCCTTATGATAGAATGTTTTTATATATGATGTAGATTATTTCAAGGCAATTGATAAATTTGGGTATAAATTTTTCTTTCTTTCTAAAATATTTTATAAGAATGGAAAAGTAGTCAAGAAAAATTATGGTAATTAATAAGTTATAAAGTATAAAATAGGATTAAAATGGGAACATGTTTTTATAGCATAAATATTTATGTGTTTTCTAATTAAGGGGAATATGTTAAGACATGTTTGTTTCATATATTATCTAGTCTGTTAAACTTCTGAAGATTTAAAAAGAGTAAATGTAATTAAACTAGTTTACTAAGTTCAGCAATGATAAAATTTTTATTAGTATTTAAATTTTTATACAGAATTTTAACCATCAAATACTACTATCAAAATGAATACATTACAATAAACACTTTGTGTCATGTCTCTGCCTATACCTCTATGGCATTCTAGGAGAAAGTGTTCATCAAGATTTAGTAAATATTATTTTTTAAAAATTGTATTTATGTATCAACATGAAAATGTGTTTTGTAGAATGTAAGACTACAAAAGTAGTTAAATTACTTGTAATAAAGCTGAACAAACTAATACGAAATTAAAGTTGGGATAAACACTTTCAGAGATAATATTTCTATACTCTTATTTTTGTGTTTATCAATATTTTTAACCCATTATCACACTATTATTATTGTATAATGTTATCTACCTTAAGATCAATAGTACTTTCTCTATTTTGCAGATTTAAAAACTTAGGGTTTTTTTGTTTAAGCAAATACATTTTGTAAAAGTATAATTGAATAAAATATCTTACTGGGAATCTCAATCTATTATTTTAACTTTCATTTTCTATTCTAATGTAGGATCAAGCTTTTATGTTTGTACATCAACATTAATGAATAATCTAGCCAGAATTTTAAAAATCAATTCTAGTAATTTGATTTGAGGAATTTGAAACAACTTGCCATTTGATGACTACAACATCTAAAAATGAAGCAAATGAGAATGGTTATTTACTTTACAGACTAAATTTATAGGGTTGGTAATATCTAATAGAAGGCAATGTAGACAGAAGAAAGGTTTATTCAGGATTAGCGATGTTGACTACTACACTGACACATTTACTTATTTTTAAAGTACATTTATATTTTCAATATTTATATCAACTAAAAATGGATAATTATTCAAAAAACAAAACAGGGCCTGTGAACACAATATCTAGGATTATGTGGGATACTCTTGAATTAAAATGCTCCTTTGTTTAGACAAAGAGGTCAATGTTAGGATTTAATTAAATCAGGACTGTTTATGAGCTGATGTTTTTGAGTATACGGTTCCACACTAGTTGCTATTGGAACTATGATGAGATAGGGCCTAAGAAGAGAAATTGGGGACCTAGACAGGGACTTATGTGTTATGTCTCTGACTTGCTTCCTGTTCAATTCTCACCATTTCTACCAGCATATGCCAGAAAACCAACTGCTTCCAATTTGTCCACTATGGAGTCACCTGCAACTATGTGTCCCTGCCATCCTTACAAGGAGCCAAAATAAATACTTTCTTAAATTTCTGCCAGGCACACACACACACACACACACACACACACACACACACACACACACACAAAGTGACCAGTAATTGGCTTTTTACTATGCAGTTCTTCAAATGCAGATAATGGTGTTAACAACTCATTACCTAACCATAAAAGTCAAAAGTTTGTATCTTAGTGAATCTTCAGCACTTAGGGTTTCAGGAACATGGCAACCTAAATATCAGAGCCAACTGGTATTCTATATGTTCTGCAAACAGAATGCAAGATTCTATATTTGCTTGACTCAATTACTGTTGCCTAAAGATCATCTTCCCACATCAGATGTATTCATGGAAGCCTTGTTTCCTGCTAACAGCTTCAAAATAATCCACTCACTGCATCTACAAATTTGACTTAACCCTTAGCCACATGTTCTCAAGTGTTTAATAAATTATCTTCAGTATTCATTGCTATTTCATTGATCACTAAAGTCTGATTTACAACCTTCCAATTCTTCTAAAGTTGATCTCCAGGTCATCACAATTTCCTTTTAAAAGCTTGAAAGTGTTTGTCCTTCACTCAAGTAACAAAGTCTTCCAGAGGGTTCTGTAATGTATTCTCTTGTGGGTTCTGCTCTTCCTGGACTCTAATGTTACTTTGTAACCACACCATAAATATTATTTCTATACAGGATGATATTTCAGTGAAATTCAAAATTGACCTATATCTTCTATTTAGTTTATTGAATCCAAATTCATATTATTTTATATATTCATCCCAATTCTTGCATCTATAATAAGTACTAGAACCCATTCATTTAATGGATGTATTTATGAACAACAAAAACCTAAAACTTCATCTATTAAAAACTGAACCCATAAAACTTCCTCCAAAGATGAGACATTTTCTATGCAACCCTATTTTAGTAAATGTTATCTGCCTAAATATAGCTGAATCCTAGAAACTGTGTAGATTGCTTATGTCATACTTCTGCTATAGACATAAATGTGCACATTAGAACTTGTTCATATAAAAGTTAGTGCTTGTAAGAATTACATTATTTCTCCATGCAAAAATGATGTGAAGTAAATTGTGTATGTTGTACCAACTGCAGAACATATACATAATTTATTCTGTACTTTAAATAAAATAAGATGATAAAGTTGTTGACTTATGTACTAAACAACTCATATTTTGTGAAAATAAAAATTTTAAATATGACAAGCATTCTAATAAATATTCTTCTAAGAATTTTAACTTAATCAGAAGTAGCACTCTTAGTAATACTATCTGTGGAACTTTTAAGAACAATGCATTTTTCTTCAGCTATGAATGATATAATGTTTGAGTAAAGATTCTCAAGAAATCAGTTTTTTGATTTTGAAGTGTTTTGTATTTTGCTGATGGTTGTAACCCACCAGTAGATGCTTGGAATCAAACCCACAACATCTGCAAGAACAACATATCCTCATAACATCTGAAGCCTCTCTCCTGCCCCAGAATATTTTTTAATGTAGAATATTAACTTTATAAACAATCATGACTGTTGTAAGGGTCCTACTATAAACACATAAAAATCATTTTCTAGTATCATTCACCCAATTGATTTCACTGAATATTGGGGATCAAAAGAGCAAGGATAGTATAGTATGTTTTAAGGTATTTTTTACTAAATTCGTGAAAGAAAGGAGATAAACTGAGTAATGATAAGGATTAGTACTAGATTAACAGACCAAAAATACTGAGGGTAAAATAGACAAAAGGAGAAAATTTAATTATTGTTAGGAACCAGAGGGCTCATTAAAGCCAATGAAACATATAGTTAAAATATCTAGTACATGTAAAACTGAAATATTAGAGGCATAGCTTAGCATACAAGCCGCAGTATTTAATTCACATATGTGTATAAACCAACCACAACATGGTAAAAATACCTGTAATCCCAGTACAGATGAAGGCTGGAAGAACAGGTGCTCATGGTCATTCCTAGATACATCACAAAGTTTGGTCAACCTGTGGTACATGAGAACCTGTCCCCAAAATAAAGAGAAAGGAGACAAGAATAAATGGAGGAGAAGAAATGAAGTAGAGATGAGAAGAAAGGCATGTGGTTTATGCACAGGAAAAGCAGTCAAAGGTACACCAGAATGGATGCAGAAACATATGGAACAATTAAAAAATAAACAGCATAAAACCAAAACTAAGATGATGCAAAGATATTTATTGAAGAGTGAATAACAGAGGCGGATGCTCTCAACCAACCATTTGGACTTAGCGAGGGGTCCCTGATGGAGGAGTTGGAGAAGGGACTGAAGGAGCTGAGGGGGTTTGCAGCCCCATGGGGGTAGCAGCATTATCAGCTGGCCTGACCCCTGGAGCTCCCAGGGACTAGACCACCAACCAAATAGTAAACATGGAGGGACCCATGGCTGCTGCCGCATATGTGGCAGAGGATGGCCGTGTTGAACATAAGTGGGAGGAGCAGCCCCTGGGCCTGAGGGGGTTCAATGTCCCATTGTAAGGGAATGCCAGCCCGGGAAGGCAGGAGTGAATGGGTGGGTGGGTGAGTACCCTCATAGAAGCAGCGGAAGGGGAGACAGGATAGGACATTCGGGAGGGAGGGGAGACCTGGAAAAAGGATAACATTTGAAATGTAAAATTTAAAAATATCCAATAAAAGAAAGAAAATCAAAGACAAAGTAAAATGCATGAAAATTATTATGTAATCAACACTTTTCCCTTGATGAGATGAGTTATGAATTCTTTTCTTCCTGTTGTTTACATGATCGAACGAACAGTGCTGATGTTTAGGAAGGGGCATTTTGCAGCTCCATTTTAAACTTTAGCATCCAAAGCTGCAAGCATGAATGTAGTATACAGTGTCTTCTTTTGTTCTGAGTGTCTTCTCTATCACCTGGTTACTTGAGTCCTTCTTATGATCTTTCTCTGGTATCAGGACAAGATGTTGCTTTGGTAAAGTGTGTCACTAGACAGAGTCCCACCTGTGTTGTCAGGTTGTACTTACTCTGTTGCTAACTCTACCCTACTACTGTGGCCATCTTAACCTCAAGGACATTTCTTCCCAAGACTTGGACTGCCTCTTTAAATTCTAAGTATTTGAGATCAGGCCAGTTCATCTGGAATTACACTGTTCTGGAAATACAACTCTCAGCCTATCTTTCATTCAGATCTTGGATTGTTCCTAGTATGGGCAGAAGTAGATGCTGTCTGTGGGGCCGTGAAGAGACAGTTTGGTCTCCCCTGTAGAGCACTGGGTTTGAGATGGCAGCAGACCCAACAGGACATGGCCTGTAAGGGATAGCATATATCTCCCTATGCCCGGATTCCAGACTCCTCCATGTCGGCCACATCTCTTATTAACCTGCACCATCAGTCACATAGGAAACAGGTAGAGGGCGTGACTAACAGGCCTCTGCCTTGAGATTTCCATATTCATGAGTTATCTAAGGAGGGTGTGTGTGTAGCTCAATTAAGTTTCTCCTCTTTCCCCTCCCTATTTAAGCCAGCTCCCCCTAGCTTTTAAAGGGGTGTGCACCATCTAGACCCATCCACATTCGCCATGAAAATAAAGCTTTGAACTCTTGGACTCCACGTGTCTTCTGGGGCCTGCCTCCAGGTTTCCAGCCTTTGGAATTGGACTTTCTCGTATCTATTGGGACCCGCCTGCAGTCATTGCCTGTGTGGAGGACTTCCCTGTGACACAGCCACCACGGGCCACCTCCGTGGCTGTGTGGACATGGGACCCCACAGCGTGGAAAGCCCGCCTGGGACCCTGCTGCTGGCCACTGCAGTTTGTTTCCACAGCTGTCTTTTGGGGACATCTCTCCAAATGATTGCAGAGATTCTCAGACTAATGCTTACATGCTACACTTCACACTATGATGATTCAATCTCCCTCTACCTAAGATCTATTTATCCCCTGGCCACATGTTCACAGGCTGCTCATATCACTACCACCCACTGTGTCTGCTGTTGTCAGGGGTTCAAGGAAGAAGTCCCTGTTAGTTCTCTCCTCCATTAGCCTGAGTAGTGCAGTGTACTCTGGTAGCAGATCACAAATGCTGCCACCTCCTACCCTCCTACTTTGTGATGATCTCACTGAGGTTTATCTTTCCATTTTCTCAACTATGTTTTCTAGAAATAAAAACTATTTTTATTATCTTGACTGATCTCTGATTGCTGAATTACACTGAAGGAATTTGTAATTTTAGCTTATGAAGGTGGTCTCCAGCTAATTTTTTCCATTGAAACTTTTATTGTCATAGTTGACATTTGCATTATTACAAAAAAGATTATACTTTCCTTATGTAAGCTAATTATCCAGCTTATAAATCATAAGATACCATTTAGCAAATCAATGATAAAGACACAAGTTATTTATTGTTTAGAATGTCTTGAAGGTATGATGTGTTTCCTTTAAAAATATTTTATTGGAATTATGGAAGGGAAGTAAGAAAAATAGCTGGGAAATGGGGAGAAAAAGAAAGATTATACATGGAAAAATGGTGAGTTCACCAAAAAAATTTCTCTATGGAGAACCTGTGAACAGCTTCTTCCTATTGTCTGGTTATAACCAGAACTCAGTGATAGTTTGCAGAAAACTTCTACCTCCTTTAGACAAAGGTGCCTTAGTAATGGTGTGTTGGCAAGATACTAAATGGGGTACGTAGGCATGATGACTGAGAGTTGTGTACATCAAAGGCAGAAAGATTGCTAAGATAGTTGACTTCTGTGACAGAGGTACAGCATGGGAACTTGAAAATGATCTTCTCTGAATGCTTCAACAGACAAGCATGAAAACAGGCTGAACACTTTACCCATGGTACTCCCTAGTGAAGCAACCCTGTGAGAACAAGAACAAGAGAAGAATATGGAACTTCAGATAGAAGCACCAACTGTGCAGGTACTGTTAGGTGAGAGATATTGGTGAGCCCACAAGCCAACTCTGGGTAGGGAGGGAATGCCAAGGGGCAAAAGGAACAACAAGCACTGGGGTGTCTTCAACAAAGAATTTAGCCTGCAATAAACAGAGCAATAAACAACACAACAGGAAGAAGGCTGTCCCTTGAGTCTTCCTATTTCTTCCTGGAGAGAACTCAGAGGGAATTATTATACAACAGAATAAACCATCCAAATACTCATACTAATAGAGGAAGGAAAAAATGAGTAAAACTATCAAACAAATCAGAAAAAATGAAATTAGCAAATAGCTTTGAATAATAAATTTATATTAAAATGGTCTTAATTCATGATAGGGAAAGTGTGGAGTAAATGACTAAATAAGAATTGGAGAGGTGGATCCAAGAAACAAAATGTGCTAGTGAACTAAAGCACTTCACTATTTAGTACAAACAAGCAATAAGGTTTTTTTAAAAAAAATATTCAAAAACTATAGACATAAAGGACACGCAAATTAAATGCCTGTGATTTCATCTTTCCTAGCAAAAATGACTATCAGGAGAACAACAGCAACAACCAAAAAGCAAAAGCTGTGGGGAAAGAGATGTACTTACAAACTGTTTGCTGGGAACATTAACTTGAAATCAATATACAGGTTCCTCAGAAAAAGTAAAAGGAGAATTAACATATGACCCAGCTACATCACTCCTGGGTTTATGCCTGAGTTGAATAGCCATGTTTTCTGCTACTCTGTTCACAATGCTTAGGAAATGGAATCCATCAATTGATGAATGAACAATGAAAATCTGTAACCAAGGAAGAATAAAAATTTATCCAGCTGTGAAAAGAATGAAATTATAATGTTTGCCGGAAAATGGTTACAATTGGAAATCATTATGGTAAGAAAAATAAGCCAGACTCAGGAAGACTAATGAAGCTGTTTAACTTCATTAGTGGAATTTATACTGAAATGTAAGTGTGAATTTACCTACACATTCATAAGTCCTGTAATGATAAAGGAAAACAAAGAGGGACAAAGAGGTCTTAAAGGAAAGCAAGAAAGGATACTGAAACTGCTCTTCTTGGCATTTTAAATCATATTTTAGGTCTTATTTTAAAACTAAATAGCACAAGCATATGATGGAGTACAAACATATTTTCTTAAATTTCATATTAATTGTATCTCTTCTTTTTTATATATCTCATACTGACATTTGATTAAAATGGTTAGCATTCTTCAATGACTACTAATTCTAAAGGGGATTGGCATTTGCAAATAATAAGGACTTAAAGTCTGCACACAAAACTTGTTTTACTAAATTATATCACATTAGGCAGACATAAGGTTTTCCTCACTGTTCCTCTTTCCCTGTCCCTCTCCCCTCCCCTTCCCTATCCCCCCTCTCAATTGCTTGCTTGCTCTGACTCCATCTCCCATATTCATTCTTTTTTTTTATATAGGCAACTTTTACAGGGATCCAGACACTTACATGATAATAACTATCTTCCCTTTTGAATTTATACATTTACATACTGATGAGTCCAATTCTTTCAGACACAGGGACATCCAATATTGCTTTTGACAGAAGAAGAGTTGGCTAAGAGAATAAATATCAAAGCTGTCCATTTGCCTGGATGTTAGCCAGGGAAAATTTGCTCCTCATGTGAACTACATTTTCAAGTAGAGTTCCATCTATAGATCTTTGAAAAGTTAAAAGCTTGAGAATGTCTTAATCCCAGAACTCCAGATGACCAGACTCCATTTTGAGTTTTCTCCCAAAACTAAATTATAACTGCAATGCATTTTGAAATCACCATGAGACTAATAATATATAGAGATTCAATTTATAAGCTTTAAAATACTGTGACTTATAAATAGTAAAATTAATAATGCAATTGAAATATATGCTAATGATTTTCACTCATCAGAGAAAAATTCTTATAATAGTAGGCTTTCCATATGTAAAGGAGACAGGTCAGAATTAACCGAGAGTAAGTGACTGGTAATTTTAAAGTAAAAGAAAAGAAGTTCTTGCTGAATACTAACTAACACTCAATTTTGTTTTACACAAATTTGTCTAATTAAATTCAATTGATTTTTCAAAAATGTTTATTTCAGTTTAGGTTGTTTAAGATTTAGAGATATATTTAACACTATATACTGAGTACCAAATAAAAATATGAGAGAATATCATAAAATATTTTAGATAACTTAAATGACAAATTGTATGTATTTTGAATCTCATGGTGGCTTACAGAATTTTTGTTAAATTGCTTCTAAAATATCTATTTTTCTTTGAGTTTTTAATGTTATTCCATGGTGAGTTTAGAAGCTTTTCTTTTCAATCTCTAGTGAATGTCTTCTTATACCTCTGTGAAACATTGGAGTATTAATACTTATAGAAATTACAGTAATTATTTTGCTAATAAACAAAATTTTTATAATTGAAAATTATAAATTTTAATTTCAATTAAAATTTAAATTAAAAATTAATATAAATTTTAATAATTGAAAATCTTCTGATTAAAAATAAAAATAATAATATTTAATGATAATATTCTGCATTATTTAGTATTCTGAGTTTTATGCATGCATGCTGCTGAAAATCTATGTGTAAAAGCTATGTCATTATTGATACAATACATTTAGTAATTAAATATTATTTTTAAAAATTTACATGTTGTGCTATATAATTCATATATTTCATATGTAAATATTGTCTCAGGGTTGTTGTTCCCCTTCCACTGTTATTGAAAAAAATATGGGTAAGTTATGGCGTTTAGTTTTCCTCTAAAGAGATGCTAAGAAATAGGTGTGAGGTATTGAGACCAAAGAACTAGGAGAAAAAAAAAAACATTATGCTAAAGTACTTTACAGTTCTGCTTAAATGAATTGTTTCCCTTTCAGAATACTGTGTTGGTCACTGCTGTATATAGTTTAAGATTTTCTCACAATAATATATAATAGGGACACTAGTCCATGGATAACTTTGTCCTTAAGCAGTCCTGCATACCCTGGATCACAGGTTGTTCTTCTAGAACTGTCAGGAGAATGACCTAAGTATGCAAAGTCTTTGAATCAGAAAATTCAGCTCTGATGGGGAGAGAAGAGGTATCCAATTGCATCTGAGAGTTTGAGCAATTGGCAACTATGGAACGTGATGTGAGGTGGTAAAAGACATATATGAAGCAAAAGGTGGATAGTGATTGAAGTTACTAATAACTCTCAATGACAAGATTTTATAGCAACTTTAAAACTGCTCAATTGTCTAGTAAATAATTTTTATATGGATGAAAATTGTTGATTTTCTAGGACTTCATGCCTTCTTTAGGGTCCTTACCCAGAGGGTCAGTACTGACAGGGCAGACCTGCTGACTGGAAGAAGTGGAGTCTGAAGTGGTGAGGCGTAAGGTGATAGGCAGGGAAATATAGCAGCTGTGATTATCAATCAGCTCTGTGGCTCTGATGGACAGACTAGGAAGTAGATGTTTCTTTATTTATACAAGTTTTATAGAACAAAGACAGACTAATGATTATACAAGTGGTACTGATTATGGGTTTGATCTTTTATCACATGTCAAAGATTATAAGTTTAGTTACAATTAGAAAATACAAACAGAACAGATTTTATTCTTATCATTAGCCTGTAACTCCAATTTAAAGGCACTAAATAATGTCTCTTCCAAAGCAAACATATTTATTATATGACAGACTGCCTTTAGGCTGTCAGTTTTTGTAGTTATAAAGCACTTTAGAATAACAGAAATACCTGAATGATATTTTTATGGATAGCAAATTCTAATACCTAACTTCTTTTACTATGTGTTTCATCATTTATGCTATAAAGTATAAAAAGTTTATTTTAATCAATCTATCTTATTTACTAAATTTTATTCCTCCAGAGCTATATCCTATAAAACCACTATCTTTAAACTATATTCTGAGAGAGGTCTAAGTTTATAATAAAAAACGACCTTGAATGTGTTAGCCATTCTCCTGGCCAGTAACAGTGTGTTAATTGTCTTTTTATCCTGCATCAATTATACTGTTTGTGTTTGCTCAGTGGCAGACATCCTAAGAAGATTCCTGGAGTAATGGCCTCATCTAGTTATGTGCTTATCTGTGGAATAATGATCTCAAGGGCATATGGAAGACCTCCAAATAGTGGTCAGATAAAGATAAGTATAGGATTGTCCTAAAAAGACTCAGATATAATATTTCTAACTTTCATAATTTTTGAAAAGACAAAAAAACCTGATCATAATGTAGAGAGTTCCCAAGAATATAACAGGGAGCAACCCCAAAATAGCAGCATGAAGGACAGCGATTGCAGCAATCTGCTCAGCTTTGCTGGAACTGTGTGAGAGCTGTTCTGGCTTTGTGACAGTGGATATGCCTGTACCATTACACCACACTCTTTCAGATCAGTTTTACACAGTGGGATGCTGGTCATTGGTGTAGACTCCTTATGCTCCTTTATCCTAAAGGAAGATAAACATTTTACTCAGATCAAGAAGTGTGATCAGTGAGTAAGTGCTTATCATCCAAGCATGGAGACCTGATGTAGTTCTCTAGAACCTACACAAGAAGCTAGTGCTGTAGCAAGCGCCTGTGATCCTAAAGCTGGAAGTGCAAATGGGATTATGCTTGGGTTGGCTGGTATCAAGTTTAGTGAGATTCCATCAAAACTTAAGGTGGAGACATCTGTTCTAAAAAATTTACATACATACATACAGAGAGAGAGAGAGAGAGAGAGAGAGAGAGAGAGAGAGAGAGAGAGAGAGAGGCAGAGACAGAGAGACAGAGAGAGACAGAGAAAGATAGAGAGAGACAGAGACAGACAAAGATGACAGAGACAGAGATAGTGAGAGTGACAAAGAGACAAACAGACAGACAGACAGACAGAGAAACAGAGATAGATAGAGACAGAGAGACAGAGAATATGGTGTGTGTACACTTAAACATGATTACATACTCTAACATACCACACATAGAGACATACACAGATATGCAGAACTAGAGTCCTGTTAACATTAACTCAAAAATAATGTCTTTCTCTATTTTCAGAATCTATTTGCAAGTTCTCATTCATTTTCCCTTATGTAATATTCCTGCATATTACAGGGAAATAAACTTAAATAGTGTATTTCTCATCACTTCAGATTAAGCTTTTAAAGTGCATAGAAAATAAAAGATAGTAACATGGGTGTACCAGGAAAAATAATTCAAGTTTAGTATCATCCAATGACAAATTGATGTGTTCAGTTATTTTTGAGCATGCAGATGAAAACATCAGAAAACATTCCTTTTCTTTCATTTTATCATCTCATTACCTTCATTACCTATACTGCCTCCCCAGACATCTCAAGGTTAAATAATGATTTTGGTATTTGGCACTGATTTTCTCAAGAAATATAAATCTGTTGCTATGCTTTTTACAAGCTAAAACAGATGAATTTTGTATTAACTTGTACATTAGTATTAAATGTACAAGTGTAATTTTAGAACGTTTCTAATTCATCTGATTGAAATCTAAATATTTTTGATGAGTTTTTCATATCAAATTTGTAAAGCTAGCATTTCAGTAAGATGCTCAAATATGCATCATGGTCTATGTTAATCTGAAAAGAAAGAAAAAGCTCCCAAACCACATCCTGGGCCATTGTTTATGTATTATATTATTAGGTTCAGTGACAAACTGTCACACATACAATTGTAATAACCAAGGAAGGTTAATCTAAAAACAAAGCATATATGTCACCCGAGATGTATTTCACATGACAATGAGACACCTAGGATAGGGCATATCTTAGGTGGTAGGTATTTAATGACATTTTAAAGGGAGAATTAGTTGACAGCTTAGCAGTTAATATGTTTTTAGAACTGGTTATCCCAGTTTAGAAAGAAATACATATGTCAAAGCTGTAAGAACTCATGCTTACTTACCAGGCCAAGTACTGTAGCAAGTGCTTGTGAAGTAGACATGGAAGTATCCTTGGGCATGGCCATATCCTTGACATGGCCATGAGAAATTAAATCAGTCTAGACAGAGAGGCCACAGTACAAATGAGGCTGTGACAATTTTATTATGAGAAATTAAGATTTTTATACCTTTATCAAAAACAGAATATAATGGCAACTGTCAGCATCAATAACATTGATACAGTTAAGTTTACTGGCCCTTCAGGGTACACAAGATTATTGTCTAAGACCAATTGGCCTGTCAAGCTTCCATGCTGCCTTGACTACTAAGGAAACTTACAGTTGAACACAAATCAGTCTGTATGCTTCACTGCCTGTAGAAGTGTGTCATTTTCTCAGGAACTAAAAGGCATGTTGTGCCCCAGGGGCAACGGAATCTAACCTCAAAAACCCTGTGATGCATGCTTCTCAAGGCAGCAAACTCCATGGTTCCTTACACAAAGCAATAGAAAAACATGGCCTTCTGACTCCAGTCAGTGTAATGTTTGGATCTAGAAATGAAGAAAACATAAGCGTGCCAACGCTCACCTTTATTACCATTTATACAAAATTTTGTTTCCTATTATAATAAATATAGGCACTGACAACTAAAATGATTAGTTCTAAGAGATATTTATATTATGGAACCTGGAAGGTTGCTAGATCATTTTATACATGGTTTACACGCATCTATTGTTAGTGTGAATGCAAACTTTTACAGCCACTATGGAAATCCATGTTGGAGTTTCTTAAAAAGATGGAAATCAATCGACCTTTAAATACATAAATACCATTTTGACCATATGCCCAATGGACATTTTATTCTACTCCAAAGATCCTTGCTCAACCATGTTTATCATTGTCCAATTCATCATAGACAGAATTTAGAAATAACTTAGATATTGCTCAGCTGATTAATAGATACAGAAAATATGTTACTTTACACAATGGAATAAAACTTAGCTATTCAAAATGAAATAGTAAAATTTGCAGGTAAATGGGTTGAGCTAGAAAAAAGCATCCTGCATGATACCCATACCCAGAAAAACAAATGTGGTATATATTCTCTTATATGTGGATAAGAACTGTTAAGGTAATGATAATCAAGATAAAAATTATAGAACCAAAATGGGTAATGAACAACAAGGTAGTGTGGGGAGCTGACAGAAGGTGGATATCATCCTTGCAGCCATCTTGAGCCATATACCCTGATAAGAGATTTGATTACAATAGCCTACAACAGCTGAGCACACTCTAATAACATCTTGCTTTAGATACCCAGGATCTTCCCTTGGGTGTGTGAGACTTAAAGCTGTGATTTAGAGACCAGACTTAAGAGCATGACTTAGAGATCAGATTTAGAGACAAGGCCTAAGGGCGTGACTTAGAGGTGTAGCTTAGAAGTGAGACATATAAAAGGCAAGAGGCAGACAGAAGAGTTCAGTACAATATGGAACTAGGAATTAGGTTAGAGAGTACAACTTGGAGTACAACTTGGAGTAGGAATTAGGCATTGAGGTAGAAGACACTTGGACTAGAGAACTCAAAAGAAGAATTATTATTAGGTATTAGGCACTTAGCACTTGGAAGAAGAACTTGGAACTTGGAGGCACTAGGGACTAGGACTTGGGACTTAGACTAGGAAGAGAAACTGAAGAATAACGGGATTGAATCACAGTCTGTCTGGTCTCCGTTCTTCGAGTCAGTCCTCACTCTCTCTCTCTTGCTGAACCTCGACTTGCAGACCTGAGCAACTTGAGGCAGAGCAGGCTCTAAGAATTTAGCCCATAAGGCTTTTGGCAGTGTGGGTTCCAACATTGACAGAGCGGTTCCCGACATTTTGGCCCCCAAGTGTGGGGCAGCTCAGGCCTCCAACGTGAGCCAGAGTGGTTCTCAGCAAGGTAGCAGGACATAAGATCTATCTGGGAACTGGAAATAGAATAAATAATTATGGAGAGGCAACCTGGAAGAAGTGTGGAAAGGAAGGAAGGAAGTGTATGCATCGTATGTGCACAGAAAGTACAATTCAAAGCCAGTTGAAAGGTAGTATGGAAAACTGACACAGTAGACATTTACTGAAATACTTATAAATATAAAGGCTACCTAAATAAAACTGGCATATATTCGGTAGGATAGAGCTATAATTGACACCTTTCATCACCAAATGAAACTGCCAGTATTGGAATTGAGTTATATCAAATTGATTTTTTGGCTAAAAGGATCACATGAGAATCACCAAACAACCCAGACTATTGTTAGGATTATTGGTTGTTTTTCCACAACCTAAATGCTATAGAGAACACCTACACAACTCATTGAATGTGAATAACTCAAGTTGGTGCCTACATTTAGCCTTTACCTCTACATGCTAGTGTTTTGATACAGAATGGTAATTCGTATGCTGCTAATGGAAAAAATTAAAGACCAACAGTGCCATAAACTCAGTGATTTACAATGGGCCTATACCTGCAAGATATGGTAGTGCGATGGTTGGTAAAGCTGTGGAGTAGCCAAACAATATATGAATTGACTTAAGGCCTATGGCACAGAGACAGAATTCATATCCAACACTGCTTGGAACACTCAATCTAAATTTGATGTCTCTATAACAAATCTTTCCTCTTAGAGCTCTGACAACACTTTTTTAAAGTGGAGGTAGAAAGAATTTAAGAGGTAAGAGGAATGAGGACACCAGCAAAATAATGCACATATGAACTCACAGATACTGAGGCAACAGTGGTATTTTTGAAGAAATGTTTGATAAATTACATTGGCTTGTTAGCTATCATGAGTAAAGCTATGGCTTAATCAATGGTAATAACTTCTAGAAAAGGAAGAAGCTAACTTAATTATTAATCATGACAACTTAGGAGTTTATGAGGAGGAAAATACAAATTAGCAATGACATGCTAATATTAAGATCATTTGAAAACATTGGAATGGAAATTCAGGGCAGGTCTGAGAATAGAAAAAATATTAATGCTTAATATTATCAAAGACGTTGTTTTACTTAGCTTTCTATTGCTGTGAAGAGACACTATGACTACAGCAACTCTGTAAAGGACAGCATTTAATTGGGGCTGGCTTACAGGTTCTGAGGTTCAATCCATTATCATCAAGGCAAGAAACATGATAGAATCCAGGCAGACATGATGTTGGAGGACCTGGGAGTTCTATATCATCATTCAAAGGAAGCCAAGAACAGAGTGTCATCAGGAAGCTAGAAGGAGGGTGTCAACTTCCAACCGAAAGGTACACACTTCATCCAACAAGACCCCACCTACTCAAAGAAAGCCATACCTCCTAATAGTGCCACACACTGTATCAAGTATGTTTAAACCACCACACACAGGGATTCTTCACCTTCAAATGTCATATTAGTAATAGCATCCCAAAAATGAGTTTAAGGAATTCTATTAAATTTTAATTTATTTTCCTATCAAATAGATACAATGCATAAAAGAAGAATAAATTAAGAATTTTTTTAAAAAGAATGGAGCTGAGCCTGGGACTATGTATTCTTTCAATTGAAACAATACATACAATACATCTATCTTGACCCCAGGAACTTTGAGTATTTGAGTATATTTTAGTTAAAATATTCTTTTCAGTCTGCCAAAAAGAATAATGAGGTTTTAGCTTGCTTGTTTATGTTATCATCTCTTCACTATTGATTTTCTTTTTACCTGGATTTTAAAGTCCTAGATCTAAACCCAATCATGATTGTGCAACAGGTAAAGCAGATCCAGCATTTCAAACAAGAAAAATACTAATCATAAAATAAATGAGAGAAACATATCTATTTTGTTTTACCCTTCCCTTCATCATAGCTTAATATTTTAAAATTATTCAGAGGCACAATATATTCTGCTTTTGCTTCAGAAAGGCTTACTTTCTTAAGTTCAACTTAAACCAGTAGCTACTTGAATATTACAAAAAACATTGTATGCTAAAATGTTATTTTCATTCACCAAACAGGTCTTTTATCCACATAAAATACACAGGAATAGGGGAAAAGCTTACATTTTCAAATATCTAGTTATCTGAATGAACTTTTTAATTTATTTTAATTTATACTTATTTTGTATAAGTATGTGTATGCGTGTGTGCTAGAGGAAGGGGTGTTTGTAGGTGTGTATGTTATTGTATAATATCTATATGTGCCACATATGGACAGAAGAATATAGAGACTAGAGAAAGACATTAGATCCACTGACACAGGAATTACAGTTGGTTGTGAACCACCTTATAGGAGTCCTGTAAACCACGTTCTGAGCCTTGCAAGAGCTCTCAGGGACTTTTAATCACTGAACGATGTCCATAGACCAACAGCTGACAGGTTGAAAGAGAAAAAACCGTGGCTCACCATTAAAATGACATTACTTCTCAATAGTAAATTTTAAAAATTAAAGCTGTGAGAGAAAGCTTATTTCAGAAATAAATGACAATTACCTACCCAACCACTTAATCATCTGAATTGTGGTTTCTAATATTACTGACTTCTGATCATTTCAAGAATATCTCTGTGTGACAACATTCCTAAGAATGACAACACACTGACTGCAGATACTCATGACCACATCAATACATTTTGTTGTTGTTGTTGTTGTATATTTGAAAACCCATGTTGACTACTATACACATCATCTAATATTTTTTAGGTGGTCCATCACAGTTAAAGCTACAGTATTATTAGTAAATGTGATGGCTAATATCATCAACTTAAAAGACTGGAATACTGCCCATAAGTCAATATTCTCCTGGACATGTCTGAAAAAGTTTATCTAGATGAGCTACGTGACATGAAAGAACCCAGCTTGACCAGGTGGGCATGACCATCCTGTGGCCTTCAATCAAAGGTTAGTTGATGTGTAAAGATGTAGCTTGACCATGGACATGGCCATTATATTGCTTCTCATCCAAGATTAGTGGACTTACAAAGATCAAGGTTGTTACAGGCGTGGACATCCCATGTTCTGCCATCATGGGCTGAAGGTGAAGAATACAGGCAGCTGAACTTACGCATTTCTTTTTGTTTCACAACTATAGATGCAACACCATTAGCTATCACAAGCTCCAACAGCCATGATTTCCCCAAAATGACGCTCTTCCCTAGAAGTGTCAAACAAAACAAACCCTTCTTTCCTTAGGTCGCTTTGGTCAAGAGTTTTGTTGTTGCAAAAAAAAAAAAAAAGTAACAGGAAGTAAGAAGAATTTTTTAAGATAGAATAGCATATTACAGATAGAGTTGGGCCTTTAATTTTTCAGAAATTAAAGAAGCACTGGATGTATCTTAAATTTCATCAGACACAGTTGCCCAATTAGTACAAAAACACATCTAAATCAGCAACCTCAACCTAACAGTCTTATTGTGATGATTAAAAGTAATTACTTAAGTAAACATCTAATCAGTGATTTCATATAAATCAAGAGATGGGCAAATGTTGTTTTACTAATATCACTACAGTTACTACAAGAAAAGGATTTTTGAAATAGACACTTTAAAAGTACTTGAGAAGTATTACAAAGACCAATTAGGCCTTTCCTCATAACAATGATGTCAGTACCCTCTACTTTGTGATTGTAAAACTGTAAGTTAATCTACTTTAGTACAAATGTCTTACTATTGTATAAAATGATACATATTCTGGTTTACTTCAGGAGTTGCATAATATAGACTTATGGACCTGATTTTGACTGGTATATCTCTTTGCTTGATGATTTTGTGAGACTCCAAATAGTGGGAGCTGGTGCATCTGACTCTTGTGCCTGTTCTTGGTACTTCTTCTCTTCTATTGTTTTGCCTTGTCCAGCTTAGATACTAGGGCTTTTTCATTGTCTTAGTATATCTCTTCCTTGACCTGTTTCATTGTCTCTTGGGGGCCTGTTCTTTTCTGAAGGTAAATAGAAGGGGAATTGATCTAGGAAAGAAGGGAGGGGAGAAAGATCTGGGAACAGTGGAGGGGAAGAAAACAGTGGTTGGAATATATTGTATGAGAGAAGAATCTATTCTCAGATAATAGATGAGAGAGTTGATGATGCTTTAAAAACTAATAAGGCCAATATAGATCTTTTGTACTTTCTTATAAACTGTATAATTAATAATACAATGAAAACCTTTATTGGGATTGTATGAAAACCTACACTTTCTTCTGAACTGATATTGAAACTATGTTAAGTGTTATAATGAATGAAGATTCATGTGATATTTATTTAAAATAATGTGTTATAGCTTTTAGGAACCAGCCAGCAGTTGTATCATTAAATTTATCACCGGGGATTCTCCAAGACAAACCAACAGAAAGAAAGAAACCTGGCTAACAACCTGATTGCATTTCAGTGAGATTCCGTGAAGATAAACTGAACTGTAGCCACACTCTTTATATGGAAATTATGATGTAATTTTGTCTTTTCCACTTGTAATTAATTTATAATATGATTTAATATTAATGTATTAACTTACATTTAAAATTAATAATTTATTTTTTAATTAATTGTTTTAAAAGCAGTATTTTAAATTTAATAAAATAAAATCATTTACAAAGATGATTTTATTTTGTTTCCCACAGATAGTATTGCTTTTTTACCTAGTCTGATCATTTTAATTTTGCTCTAATTTATTTATTGCATAAATGTTTTGATGTTGTTGCTATTGTTTTTGTAGTCCCTCAGCCTACCAGTAAGTGGTAATTCAGCATGTAAATCACATGCTAATTTTTACCCTTTAATTAGATAATTTTGTGCTTATAATTTTAAGATGTTTCATTTAAAACTGCCACATAGCTAATTATTTTTATTCATTTTAACTCAGTTCCCTTGACCTTCCTTTTATTTTTCTTAGTACAAAACTTGGATGGTATCATTTTTTAAATATTAACTTCTATTCTTTATGTTAATAATCACTCTAAAATTGATTTCTTACACCAGCATTTCCTACATTACATCTTTAACTGTCATTGGAATTTTTTCAGAATCTTCTAGTGATGTATTACAATTTCCTGTGGTTCATATTTTGTATTACTATGATATTCTAATACTGGATTCCCTCTATTATATAACTTCTATTATACATTAAAGACTTATAAAACTTCTAACATTATTAAAGTAAAAACCAATGTGCAAAGCTCAGTGCTTTCCCATGTTAAAACATTTCTGCTGCTCCTCACTGTTATGACAAAACTGAATTCATTTTTTACACTTCTTTGGGAGGTTGGGGCCTTGTACAATACTTGTGTATTTACACAGATTCTTTCAGCTTTTAGTTACCTAAAATGTCTATATTTTGTTATAATTACCAAAGTATTGTCTCTGATGATATAATTCTTTGGTATTAGTGTCTTTGTTTTTCTCATAAATTCAGTTACAGAACTGTAAAATTATTTTTGGATGTAGATTTGGCATTGTTTCTAAGAGGAAATCAACTTTTCTTTCCGAATACAGTGTGCTTTTATTCTCAGAGTTTATGTTTACTTGATTTTAGTTGAGATTATGAAATTCTTATAAAGGTAAATGTTTCTTTTATTTCCTCAGATGAAGAGATGAAATGAGAGCAAAGAGTATTTCTTTCTTTGCTCTAATTATCCCCAGGCCTAAGATTGGAAGCTTCCAGCCTCCATACAACCTTACAGTCAGTCACTTTGTCTACCCTCCCTTCAATTAAATGTCCTTTTCAAACATGGCTGCTTTCTTCTACAAACGACTTTTACCTTAAAAGTATGTAGTACAGTCATGTCTATATTTCAGCCCTAGGGAATAAAGATGTCTAGAGTGTCTGCATTTCAGATGGATCACACAGACCTAGAAGTTCTTTAAATGTGATCTCTTACAAAGCAGCTATGTTGCTGGATTAAAATTTCTTTGCAGATTCTTGTAAACATACATTTACCATATGTACAACACTTATCTTTATTGTTTTGGATATTTTTATGCTTCTCCTATATAGATAATTTTATTAACCCACTTGAGGTTGTCAGTATCCATATGATGGGTTTCATGTGAGAGAAGCAGAAAGATAAGAACATTAGGCTATTGTCAGATAGAAAACCATTCTGCACTAGGTGCATGCTGCTTATGGTGCTTAGTGTATGACTTCCTAAAGAAAACAATATTGCTGACTCCAAAGAAGAAGAGGACACTCAAGTTACATGGCTTCAGATGCAACCAAACATTCCAAGGATCTTTGGTTTCCATGGTGTTTTGGACAAAGTATCTATTTGTGGGAGAAGACAGTATCATAAGTTGTCATGAACAATTATATCAAGGCAATGTCTAACTGAAACACTAAATTATAGAAAATGGTAAATTAAAGAATTAAAATACCACTAGAAAACTGTTTCTAATATAAAAATTCAATCTCATTAATCATAAATATAGCAGGGACGTTAGATCAATAAAGTAAGTAATTCAGATTAAATGGTAACTAATCAGTTCCCCAAATCCTAGGACTTTCCTTAGATTTTGAAAAAAGAAGAACTAAGTGTGTTGTTGATAAATAGGGGTAAATTTCTCCTTATGTGGAGATATCATGGTATGATAAATGCTCTCAGTATTATGCAGCTTAACTCTACATCTTAATACCATCACATTTTTCTTACACTTGGCTCTTAATAAATATCGACAGTCTTACCATTGATGTTTGACAATCTACAAAACAGGGGAGAAAAGCTACCTCTTGGATGAAAGCCAAATTATAGTGTGGTATCAGTTCCCTAGATTATAAACTAAGTGATATTATTGGCAACACAAGGAATTAATTAAACACAGGTAAAGCATATTTTGCAGTGGTTGTACATGCAAGGATTTAGTTATTTATTTATTTTTCTATTATTTAATTTGTTTAAATCAAATAATATTCCCCTTCCAGGATACTGCTCCAAACCTTTCTCTGAAGATGGGAAGGATCCTTCCTAGGTTGGGAGGTCTCTGGATGGCCTTTCCTTCATCTCTGCTGCATTTTTTGTCCCTTTTTTTCTTTGGACAAGTGGATATTAGCCCAAAAAGCTGAGAATACCCAAGATGCAACCCACAAACCACATAAAACTTAAGAAGAAGGAAGACCAAAATGTGGATTCTTCAATCCTACAACGAAGGGGGAATAAAATAATCACAGGTGATAGAGAAAGAGAGGAGCTTGGGAGGGAGAAAGTAGAGGGAGAGAAAAAAGGGAGACAGGATTAGGTATTGGAATGGACAAGAGAGAAATACAGTGGGTCAGGAAATAAAATTAAAACATGAAGCTGTGAGGCATGAAGAACTGGAGGTAGCCACTAGAAAGTCCCAGACTCCAGGGATGTGAAAGGCTCCCAGGACCCAACAGAGATGACATTAGCAGAAATATGCATCAAAGAGGTCACAGAACCTGGAAAGATCACATCCAGTACATAGGCATGGCACCTAGCTGAGAGAAGGGGCCACCCACCCATCTCAAAAATTATAACTCAGAAATGTTCCTGTCCAAAGGAAAGACAAGGATACATTTAAAAATGTTGATTTGTAAACTTATCCTTGACAAAATTGGCAAATTTTTATATTTATTTGGTTTGACTTTTATTTATATTATCTGTTTGTTTTCAAACCCAAGAGTAAACAGCTGAGGTGCACAGTTTGCACATCAAAGCAGACCTGGCCTCCAGATTTTCCCAGAATTCCTCAGTCCCTACCTGGAATACCCTACCCCCCCCAACCCAGAACTTTTCAGCCCAACATCTGGAGTGTCCTTCCCTAGAGGATCTTGTCTATATAATCTAGTAATTTTCATCCCC